>NW_025535021.1:0-127840 GCF_020615455.1 Coregonus clupeaformis
CTGAAACAGATCTCTAGTAGCTGGAGCAGTATATCAGTGAAACAGATCTCTAGTAGCGGAGCAGTAGATCAGTCTGAAACAGATCTTCGTAGCATGGAGTATATCAGTCTGAAACAGATCTCTAGTAGGAGCATATATCAGTCCGAAACAGACTCTGTAGTGAAGCTCAGTATAACGCTCCAAAAGCAGACGTGGATGGTGCCAGTATATCAGTCTGAAACTGATCTCTGGGTAACGGAGCAGTATATCAGTCTGAAACTTAGATCTCTAGTATGGAGCAGTATATCAGTGCGAAACCCAGATTCTCAAAGTAATGGACAGTATATCAGTCTGAAACAGATCTCTAGTATGGAGCAGTATATCAGTCTGAAACAGAGTAGTGATTGGAATCATCTGAAAAGATTAGGGGAGCTTGTTATATCAGTCTGAAACAGAGCTCTAGTATGGAGCAGTATATCCCGTCTGAAACAGATCTCTAGTATGGAGCAGTATATCAGTCTGAAACAGATCTCTAGTATGGAGCAGTATATCAGTCTGAAACAGATCTCTAGTATGGAGCAGTATATCATTCTGAAACAGTTGCTAGGATGGAGCAGTATATCAGTCTAGAAACAAATCTCTTTAGTATGGAGCAGTATATCGTCTGAAATAGAGCTACGGGATGGAGCAGTAGTATCAGTCTGAAACAGATCTCTGTATGGAGCAAGTATATCAGTCTGAAACAGATCTCTAGTATGGAGCAGTATATCGGTCTGAAACAGATCTCTAGTATGGAGCAGTATGTCAGTCTGAAACAGATCTCTAGTATGGAGCAGTATATCAGTCTGAAACAGATCTCTAGTATGAAGCAGTATATCAGTCTGAAACAGACTGAGATGGAGCAGTATATCAGTCTGAAACAGATCTCTTAGAGTTGGAAGCAGTATATCAGTCTGAAACAGATCTCTGGTATGGGAGCAGTATATCAGTCTGAAACAGATCTGAGTAATGGAGGCAGTATATCAGTCTGAAACAGATCTCTAGTATGGAGCAGTATCGTCTGAAACAGTCTAGTATGGAGCAGTATATCAGTCTGAAACAGACTCTAGTATGGAGCAGTATATCAGTCTGAAACAGACTACGGGATGGAGCAGTATATCAGTCTGAAACAGATCTCGAGTATGGGGCAGTATATCAGTCTGAAACAGATCTCTAGTATGGAGCAGTATACTCAGTCTGAAACAGATCTAGTAGCGGAGCAGTATATCAGTCTTGAAAAGAGCTACGGGATGGAGCGTATATCAGTCTGAAACAGATCTCTAGTATGGAGCAGTATGTCAGTCTGAAAACAGTCTCTAGTATGGAGCAGTATATCAGTCTGAAACAGATCTCTAGTATGGAGCAGTATATCAGTCTGAGATCTCTAGTATGGAGCAGTATATCAGTCTGAAACAGATCTCTAGTATGGAGCAGTATATCAGTCTGAAACAGAGCTACGGGATGGAGCAGTATATCAGTCTGAACAGATCTCTAGTATGGAGCAGTATATCAGTCTGAAACAGATCTCTAGTATGGAGCAGTATATCAGTCTGAAACAGATCTCCCGGTATGGAGCAGTATATCAGTCTGAAACATGTCTCTAGTATGGAGCAGTATATCAGTCTGAAACAATCTCTGAAGTATGGAGCAGTATATCAGTCTGAAACAGAGCTACGGATGGAGCAGTATGTCAGTCTGAAAAGATCTCTAGTATGGAGCAGTATATCAGTCTGAAATAGATCTAGTATGGAGCAGTATATCAGTCGAAACAGATCTCTAGTATGGAGCAGTATATCAGTCTGAAACAGATCTCTAGTATGGAGCAGTATATCAGTCTGAAACAGATCTCTGGTATGGAGCAGTATATCAGTCTGAAATAGAGCTACGGGATGGAGCAGTATATCAGTCTGAAACAGATCTCTGGTATGGAGCAGTATATCAGTCTGAAACAGATCTCTAGTATGGAGCAGTATATCAGTCTGAAACAGATCTCTGGTATGGAGCAGTATATCAGTCTGAAACAGATGTCTAGTATGGAGCGTATATCAGTCTGAAACAGATCTCTAGTATGGAGCAGTATATCATCTGAAACAGATCTCAATGGAGCAGTATATAGTCGAAACAGACTTGTATGGAGCAGTATATCAGTCTGAAACAGATCTCTAGTATGGAGCAGTATATCAGTCTGAAACAGATCTCTAGTATGGAGCAGTATATCAGTCTGAAACAGATCTCTAGTATGGAGCAGATATCAGTCTGAAACAGACTCTGGATAGCAGTATATCAGTGCTGAAACAGATCTCTAGTATGGAGCAGTATATCAGTCTGAAACAGATCTCTGTATGGATATATCAGTCAGAAACAGATCTCTAGTATGGAGCAGTATATCAGTCTGAAACAGAGCTCCAGTATGGAGCAGTATATCAGTCTGAAACAGAGCTACGGGATGGAGCAGTATATCAGTCTGAAACAGATCTCTAGTATGGAGCAGTATATCAGTCTGAAACAGATCTCTAGTATGGAGCAGTATATCAGTCTGAAACAGATCTCTGGTATGGAGCAGTATATCAGTCTGAAACAGATCTCTTGTATGGAGCAGTATATCAGTCTGAAACAGATCTCTAGTATGGAGCAGTATATCATTCTGAAACAGAGCTACGGGATGGAGCAGTATATCAGTCTGAAACAGATCTCTAGTATGGAGCAGTATATCAGTTTGAAACAGATCTCTAGTATGGAGCAGTATATCAGTCTGAAACAGATCTCTAGTATGGAGCAGTATATCAGTCTGAAACAGATCTCTAGTATGGAGCAGTATATCAGTCTGAAACAGATCTCTAGTATGGAGCAGTATATCAGTCTGAAACAGACTCTAGTATGGAGCAGTATATCAGTCTGAAACAGATCTCTAGTATGGAGCAGTATATCAGTCTGAAACAGAGCTCGTATGGAGCAGTATATCAGTCTGAAAGAGATCTCTGGTATGGAGCAGTATATCAGTCTGAAACAGGCTCTGTATGGAGCAGTATATCAGTCTGAAACAGATCTCTAGTATGGAGCAGTATATCAGTCTGAAACAGGTCTCTGGTATGGAGCAGTATGTCAGTCTGAAACAGATCTCTAGATAGAGCAGTATATCAGTCTGAAACAGATCTCTAGTATGGAGCAGTATATCAGTCTGAAACAGTCTCTAGTATGGAGCAGTATATCAGTCTGAAACAGATCTAGTATGGAGCAGTATATCAGTCTGAAACAGATCTAGCGGGATGGGCAGTATATCAGTCTGAAACAGATCTCTAGTATGGAGCAGTATATCAGTCTGAAACAGATCTCTAGTATGGAGCAGTATATCGGTCTGAAACAGATCTCTAGTATGGAGCAGTATATCAGTCTGAAACAGATCTCTAGTATGGAGCAGTATATCAGTCTGAAACAGATCTCTAGTATGGAGCAGTATATCAGTCTGAAACAGATCTCCTAGGATGGAGCAGTATATCAGTCTGAAACAGATCTCTAGTATGGAGCAGTATATCAGTCTGAAACAGATCTCTGGTATGGAGCAGTATATCAGTCTGAAACAGATCTCTGAGTATGGAGCAGTATGTCAGTCTGAAACAGATCTCTGGTATGGAGCAGTATATCAGTCTGAAACAGATCTCTAGTATGGAGCAGTATATCAGTCTGAAACAGATCTCAGGATGGAGCAGTATATCAGTCTGAAACAGATCTCTAGTATGGAGCAGTATATCAGTCTGAAACAGATCTCTAGTATGGAGCAGTATATCAGTCTGAAACAGATCTCTAGTATGGAGCAGTATATCAGTCTGAAACAGATCTCTAGTATGGAGCAGTATATCAGTCTGAAACAGATCTCTAGTATGGAGCAGTATATCAGTACTGAAACAGACCAGTATGGAGCAGTATATCAGTCTGAAACAGAGCTCTAGTATGGAGCAGTATATCAGTCTGAAACAGATCTCTAGTATGGAGCAGTATATCAGTCTGAAACAGATCTCTAGTATGGAGCAGTATATCAGTCTGAAACAGATCTCTAGTATGGAGCAGTATATCAGTCTGAAACAGATCTCTAGTATGGAGCAGTATATCAGTCTGAAACAGATCTACGTATGGAGCAGTATATCAGTCTGAAACAGAGTCTCTGGGATGGAGCAGTATATCAGTCTGAAACAGATCTCTAGTATGGAGCAGTATATCAGTCTGAAACAGATCTCTAGTATGGAGCAGTATATCAGTCTGAAACAGATCTCTGGGTATGGAGCAGTATATCAGTCTGAAACAGATCTCTAGTATGGAGCAGTATATCAGTCTGAAACAGATCTCTAGGTATGGAGCAGTATATCAGTCTGAAACAGAGCTCTGGGATGGAGCAGTATATCAGTCTGAAACAGATCTCTAGTATGGAGCAGTATATCAGTCTGAAACAGATCTCTGTTTGGAGCAGTATATCAGTCTGAAACAGAGCTCTGGTATGGAGCAGTATATCAGTCTGAAACAGAGCTCTAGGATGGAGCAGTATATCAGTCTGAAACAGATCTCTAGTATGGAGCAGTATATCAGTCTGAAACAGATCTCTAGTATGGAGCAGTATATCAGTCTGAAACAGATCTCTAGTATGGAGCAGTATATCAGTCTGAAACAGATCTCTAGTATGGAGCAGTATATCAGTCTGAAACAGATCTCTAGTATGGAGCAGTATATCAGTCTGAAACAGATCTCTAGTATGGAGCAGTATATCAGTCTGAAACAGATCTCTAGTATGGAGCAGTATATCAGTCTGAAACAAAGCTACGGGATGGAGCAGTATATCAGTCTGAAACAAATCTCTAGTATGGAGCAGTATATCAGTCTGAAACAGAGTCTCTGGTATGGGCAGTATATCAGTCTGAAACAGATCTCTAGTATGGAGCAGTATGTCAGTCTGAAACAGATCTCTGGTATGGAGCAGTATATCAGTCTGAAACAGATCTCTAGTATGGAGCAGTATATCAGTCTGAAACAGATGTTCTCTAGTATGGAGCAGTATATCAGTCTGAAACAGATCTCTAGTATGGAGCAGTATATCAGTCTGAAACAGATCGCTACGGTATGGAGCAGTATATCAGTCTGAAACAGATCTCTAGTATGGAGCAGTATATCAGTCTGAAACAGATCTCTAGTATGGAGCAGTATATCAGTCTGAAACAGAGCTCTAGTATGGAGCAGTATATCAGTCTGAAACAGATCTCTGGTATGGAGCAGTATATCAGTCTGAAACAGATCTCTAGTATGGAGCAGTATATCAGTCTGAAACAGAGCTACGGGATGGAGCAGTATATCAGTCTGAAACAGATCTCTAGTATGGAGCAGTATATCAGTCTGAAACAGATCTCTAGTATGGAGCAGTATATCAGTCTGAAACAGATCTCTAGTATGGAGCAGTATATCAGTCTGAAACAGATCTCTAGTATGGAGCAGTATATCAGTCTGAAACAGATCTCTAGTATGGAGGCAGTATATCAGTCTGAAACAGAGCTCTGGTATGGAGCAGTATATCAGTCTGAAACAGATCTCTAGTATGGAGCAGTATATCAGTCTGAAACAGATCTCTAGTATGGAGCAGTATATCAGTCTGAAACAGATCTCTGGTATGGAGCAGTATATCAGTCTGAAACAGATCTCTAGTATGGAGCAGTATATCAGTCTGAAACAGATGTCTGGTATGGAGCAGTATATCAGTCTGAAACAGAGCTACGGGATGGAGCAGTATATCAGTCTGAAACAGATCTCTAGTATGGAGAAGTATATCAGTCTGAAACAGATCTCTAGTATGGAGCAGTATATCAGTCTGAAACAGATCTCTAGTATGGAGCAGTATATCAGTCTGAAACAGATCTCTAGTATGGAGCAGTATATCAGTCTGAAACAGATCTCTAGTATGGAGCAGTATATCAGTCTGAAACAGATCTACGGGATGGAGCAGTATATCAGTCTGAAACAGATCTCTAGTATGGAGCAGTATATCAGTCTGAAACAGATCTCTAGTATGGAGCAGTATATCAGTCTGAAACAGATCTCTAGTATGGAGGCAGTATATCAGTCTGAAACAGATCTCTAGTATGGAGCAGTATATCAGTCTGAAACAGATCTCTAGTATGGAGCAGTATATCAGTCTGGAAACAGAGCTCGAGTATGGAGCAGTATATCAGTCTGAAACAGATCTCTAGTATGGAGCAGTATATCAGTCTGAAACAGATCTCTAGTATGGAGCAGTATATCAGTCTGAAACAGATCTCTAGTATGGAGCAGTATATCAGTCTGAAACAGATCTCTAGTATGGAGCAGTATATCAGTCTGAAACAGAGCTCTGGTATGGAGCAGTATATCAGTCTGAAACAGATCTCTAGTATGGAGCAGTATATCAGTCTGAAACAGATCTCTAGTATGGAGCAGTATATCAGTCTGAAACAGATCTCTAGTATGGAGCAGTATATCAGTCTGAAACAGATCTCTAGTATGGAGCAGTATATCAGTCTGAAACAGATCTCTAGTATGGAGCAGTATATCAGTCTGAAACAGATCTCTAGTATGGAGCAGTATATCAGTCTGAAACAGATCTCTAGTATGGAGCAGTATATCAGTCTGGAAACAGATCTCTAGTATGGAGCAGTATATCAGTCTGAAACAGAGCTCTAGTATGGAGCAGTATATCAGTCTGAAGACAGATCTCTGGTATGGAGCAGTATATCAGTCTGAAACAGATCTCTGGTATGGAGCAGTATATCAGTCTGAAACAGATCTCTAGTATGGAGCAGTATATCAGTCTGAAACAGATCTCTAGTATGGAGCAGTATATCAGTCTGAAACAGATCTCTGGTATGGAGCAGTATATCAGTCTGAAACAGAGCTACTGGGATGGAGCAGTATATCAGTCTGAAACAGATCTCTAGTATGGAGCAGTATATCAGTCTGAAACAGAGCTCTGGTATGGAGCAGTATATCAGTCTGAAACAGATCTCTAGTATGGAGCAGTATATCAGTCAGAAACAGATCTCTAGTATGGAGCAGTATATCAGTCTGAAACAGATCTCTAGTATGGAGCAGTATATCAGTCTGAAACAGAGCTACTGGGATGGAGCAGTATATCAGTCTGAAACAGATCTCTAGTATGGAGCAGTATATCAGTCTGAAACAGATCTCTGAGTATGGAGCAGTATATCAGTCTGAAACAGATCTCTGAGTATGGAGCAGTATATCAGTCTGAAACAGATCTCTAGTATGGAGCAGTATATCAGTCTGAAACAGATCTCTAGTATGGAGCAGTATATCAGTCTGAAACAGATCTCTAGTATGGAGCAGTATATCAGTCTGAAACAGATCTCTAGTATGGAGCAGTATATCAGTCTGAAACAGATCTCTAGTATGGAGCAGTATATCAGTCTGAAACAGATCTCTAGTATGGAGCAGTATATCAGTCTGAAACAGATCTCTAGTATGGAGCAGTATATCAGTCTGAAACAGATCTCTCTGAGTATGGAGCAGTATATCAGTCTGAAACAGATCTCTGGTATGGAGCAGTATATCAGTCTGAAACAGATCTCTAGTATGGAGCAGTATATCAGTCTGAAACAGATCTCTAGTATGGAGCAGTATATCAGTCTGAAACAGATCTCTAGTATGGAGCAGTATATCAGTCTGAAACAGATCTCTAGTATGGAGCAGTATATCAGTCTGAAACAGAGCTCTGGGATGGAGCAGTATATCAGTCTGAAACAGATCTCTAGTATGGAGCAGTATATCAGTCTGAAACAGATCTCTAGTATGGAGCAGTATATCAGTCTGAAACAGATCTCTAGTATGGAGCAGTATATCAGTCTGAAACAGATCTCTAGTATGGAGCAGTATATCAGTCTGAAACAGATCTCTAGTATGGAGCAGTATATCAGTCTGAAACAGATCTCGGGTATGGAGCAGTATATCAGTCTGAAACAGATCTCTAGTATGGAGCAGTATATCAGTCTGAAACAGATCTCTAGTATGGAGCAGTATATCAGTCTGAAACAGATCTCTAGTATGGAGCAGTATATCAGTCTGAAACAGATCTCTAGTATGGAGCAGTATATCAGTCTGAAACAGATCTCTGGTATGGAGCAGTATATCAGTCTGAAACAGATCTCTAGTATGGAGCAGTATATCAGTCTGAAACAGATCTCTAGGTATGGAGCAGTATATCAGTCTGAAACAGATCTCTAGTATGGAGCAGTATATCAGTCTGAAACAGATCTCTAGTATGGAGCAGTATATCAGTCTGAAACAGAGCTCTGGTATGGAGCAGTATATCAGTCTGAAACAGATCTCTAGTATGGAGCAGTATATCAGTCTGAAACAGATCTCTAGTATGGAGCAGTATATCAGTCTGAAACAGAGCTCTGGTATGGAGCAGTATATCAGTCTGAAACAGATCTCTAGTATGGAGCAGTATATCAGTCTGAAACAGATCTCTAGTATGGAGCAGTATATCAGTCTGAAACAGATCTCCGAGGATGGAGCAGTATATCAGTCTGAAACAGATCTCTAGTATGGAGCAGTATATCAGTCTGAAACAGATCTCTAGTATGGAGCAGTATATCAGTCTGAAACAGATCTCTAGTATGGAGCAGTATATCAGTCTGAAACAGATCTCTAGTATGGAGCAGTATATCAGTCTGAAACAGATCTCTAGTATGGAGCAGTATATCAGTCTGAAACAGATCTCTAGTATGGAGCAGTATATCAGTCTGAAACAGATCTCTAGTATGGAGCAGTATATCAGTCTGAAACAGATCTCTAGTATGGAGCAGTATATCAGTCTGAAACAGATCTCTAGTATGGAGCAGTATATCAGTCTGAAACAGATCTCTAGTATGGAGCAGTATATCAGTCTGAAACAGATCTCTAGTATGGAGCAGTATATCAGTCTGAAACAGATCTCTAGTATGGAGCAGTATATCAGTCTGAAACAGATCTCTAGTATGGAGCAGTATATCAGTCTGAAACAGATCTCTGTATGGAGCAGTATATCAGTCTGAAACAGATCTCCGGGATGGAGCAGTATATCAGTCTGAAACAGATCTCTAGTATGGAGCAGTATATCAGTCTGAAACAGATCTCTAGTATGGAGCAGTATATCAGTCTGAAACAGATCTCTAGTATGGAGCAGTATATCAGTCTGAAACAGATCTCTAGTATGGAGCAGTATATCAGTCTGAAACAGATCTCTAGTATGGAGCAGTATATCAGTCTGAAACAGATCTCTAGTATGGAGCAGTATATCAGTCTGAAACAGATCTCTAGTATGGAGCAGTATATCAGTCTGAAACAGATCTCTGGTATGGAGCAGTATATCAGTCTGAAACAGATCTCTGGTATGGAGCAGTATGTCAGTCTGAAACAGATCTCTAGTATGGAGCAGTATATCAGTCTGAAACAGATCTCTAGTATGGAGCAGTATATCAGTCTGAAACAGAGCTACGGGATGGAGCAGTATATCAGTCTGAAACAGATCTCTAGTATGGAGCAGTATATCAGTCTGAAACAGATCTCTAGTATGGAGCAGTATATCAGTCTGAAACAGATCTCTAGTATGGAGCAGTATATCAGTCTGAAACAGATCTCTAGTATGGAGCAGTATATCAGTCTGAAACAGATCTCTAGTATGGAGCAGTATATCAGTCTGAAACAGAGCTACGGGATGGAGCAGTATATCAGTCTGAAACAGATCTCTAGTATGGAGCAGTATATCAGTCTGAAACAGAGCTACGGGATGGAGCAGTATATCAGTCTGAAACAGATCTCTAGTATGGAGCAGTATATCAGTCTGAAACAGATCTCTAGTATGGAGCAGTATATCAGTCTGAAACAGATCTCTAGTATGGAGCAGTATATCAGTCTGAAACAGATCTCTAGTATGGAGCAGTATATCAGTCTGAAACAGATCTCTGAGTATGGAGCAGTATATCAGTCTGAAACAGAGCTACGGGATGGAGCAGTATATCAGTCTGAAACAGATCTCTAGTATGGAGCAGTATATCAGTCTGAAACAGATCTCTAGTATGGAGCAGTATATCAGTCTGAAACAGATCTCTAGTATGGAGCAGTATATCAGTCTGAAACAGATCTCTAGTATGGAGCAGTATATCAGTCTGAAACAGATCTCTGGGATGGAGCAGTATATCAGTCTGAAACAGATCTCTAGTATGGAGCAGTATATCAGTCTGAAACAGATCTCTAGTATGGAGCAGTATATCAGTCTGAAACAGATCTCTAGTATGGAGCAGTATATCAGTCTGAAACAGATCTCTAGTATGGAGCAGTATATCAGTCTGAAACAGATCTCTAGTATGGAGCAGTATATCAGTCTGAAACAGATCTCTAGTATGGAGCAGTATATCAGTCTGAAACAGAGCTACGGGATGGAGCAGTATATCAGTCTGAAACAGATCTCTAGTATGGAGCAGTATATCAGTCTGAAACAGATCTCTAGTATGGAGCAGTATATCAGTCTGAAACAGATCTCTAGTATGGAGCAGTATATCAGTCTGAAACAGATCTCTAGGTATGGAGCAGTATATCAGTCTGAAACAGATCTCTAGTATGGAGCAGTATATCAGTCTGAAACAGAGCTCTAGTATGGAGCAGTATATCAGTCTGAAACAGATCTCTGGTATGGAGCAGTATATCAGTCTGAAACAGATCTCTAGTATGGAGCAGTATATCAGTCTGAAACAGATCTCTGGTATGGAGCAGTATATCAGTCTGAAACAGATCTCTAGTATGGAGCAGTATATCAGTCTGAAACAGAGCTACGGGATGGAGCAGTATATCAGTCTGAAACAGATCTCTAGTATGGAGCAGTATATCAGTCTGAAACAGATCTCTAGTATGGAGCAGTATATCAGTCTGAAACAGATCTCTAGTATGGAGCAGTATATCAGTCTGAAACAGATCTCTAGTATGGAGCAGTATATCAGTCTGAAACAGATCTCTAGTATGGAGCAGTATATCAGTCTGAAACAGATCTCGGGATGGAGCAGTATATCAGTCTGAAACAGATCTCTAGTATGGAGCAGTATATCAGTCTGAAACAGATCTCTAGTATGGGAGCAGTATATCAGTCTGAAACAGATCTCTAGGTATGGAGCAGTATATCAGTCTGAAACAGATCTCTGGTATGGAGCAGTATATCAGTCTGAAACAGATCTCTAGTATGGAGCAGTATATCAGTCTGAAACAGATCTCTAGTATGGAGCAGTATATCAGTCTGAAATAGAGCTCTAGTATGGAGCAGTATATCAGTCTGAAACAGATCTATAGTATGGAGCAGTATATCAGTCTGAAACAGATCTCTAGTATGGAGCAGTATATCAGTCTGAAACAGATCTCTAGTATGGAGCAGTATATCAGTCTGAAACAGATCTCTAGTATGGAGCAGTATATCAGTCTGAAACAGATCTCTAGTATGGAGCAGTATATCAGTCTGAAACAGATCTCTAGTATGGAGCAGTATATCAGTCTGAAACAGATCTCTAGGATGGAGCAGTATATCAGTCTGAAACAGATCTCTGGGATGGAGCAGTATATCAGTCTGAAACAGATCTCTAGTATGGAGCAGTATATCAGTCTGAAACAGATCTCTAGTATGGAGCAGTATATCAGTCTGAAACAGATCTCTAGTATGGAGCAGTATATCAGTCTGAAACAGATCTCTAGTATGGAGCAGTATATCAGTCTGAAACAGAGCTCTAGTATGGAGCAGTATATCAGTCTGAAACAGATCTCTAGTATGGAGCAGTATATCAGTCTGAAACAGATCTCTAGTATGAGCAGTATATCAGTCTGAAACAGATCTCTGGTATGGAGCAGTATATCAGTCTGAAACAGATCTCTAGTATGGAGCAGTATATCAGTCTGAAACAGATCTCTAGTATGGAGCAGTATATCAGTCTGAAACAGAGCTACGAGATGGAGCAGTATATCAGTCTGAAACAGAGCTCTGGTATGGAGCAGTATGTCAGTCTGAAACAGATCTCTAGTATGGAGCAGTATATCAGTCTGAAACAGATCTCTAGTATGGGGCAGTATATCAGTCTGAAACAGATCTCTAGTATGGAGCAGTATATCAGTCTGAAACAGATCTCTAGTATGGAGCAGTATATCAGTCTGAAATAGAGCTACGGGATGGAGCAGTATATCAGTCTGAAACAGATCTCTAGTATGGAGCAGTATATCAGTCTGAAACAGATCTCTAGTATGGAGCAGTATATCAGTCTGAAACAGATCTCTAGTGTGGAGCAGTATATCAGTCTGAAACAGATCTCTAGTATGGAGCAGTATGTCAGTCTGAAACAGATCTCTAGTATGGAGCAGTATATCAGTCTGAAACAGATCTCTGGTATGGAGCAGTATATCAGTCTGAAACAGATCTCTAGTATGGAGCAGTATATCAGTCTGAAACAGATCTCTGGTATGGAGCAGTATATCAGTCTGAAACAGATCTCTAGTATGGAGCAGTATATCAGTCTGAAACAGATCTCTAGGTATGGAGCAGTATATCAGTCTGAAACAGAGCTCTGGTATGGAGCAGTATATCAGTCTGAAACAGATCTCTTAGTATGGAGCAGTATATCAGTCTGAAACAGAGCTCTAGTATGCGAGCAGTATATCAGTCTGAAACAGATCTCCGGGATGGAGCAGTATATCAGTCTGAAACAGATCTCTAGTATGGAGCAGTATATCAGTCTGAAATAGAGCTACGGGATGGAGCAGTATATCAGTCTGAAACAGATCTCTAGTATGGAGCAGTATGTCAGTCTGAAACAGATCTCTAGTATGGAGCAGTATATCAGTCTGAAACAGAGCTCTGGTATGGAGCAGTATATCAGTCTGAAACAGATCTCTAGTATGGAGGCAGTATATCAGTCTGAAACAGATCTCTAGTATGGAGTAGTATATCAGTCTGAAACAGATCTCTAGTATGGAGCAGTATATCAGTCTGAAACAGATCTCTAGTATGGAGCAGTATATCAGTCTGAAACAGATCTCTAGTATGGAGCAGTATATCAGTCTGAAACAGATCTCTAGTATGGAGCAGTATATCAGTCTGAAACAGCTCTAGTATGGAGCAGTATATCAGTCTGAAACAGATCTCTAGTATGGAGCAGTATATCAGTCTGAAACAGATCTCTGGTATGGAGCAGTATATCAGTCTGAAACAGAGCTCTAGTATGGAGCAGTATATCAGTCTGAAACAGATCTCTGTATGGAGCAGTATATCAGTCTGAAACAGATCTCTAGTATGGAGCAGTATATCAGTCTGAAACAGATCTCTAGTATGGAGCAGTATATCAGTCTGAAACAGATCTCTAGTATGGAGCAGTATATCAGTCTGAAACAGGTCTACGGGATGGAGCAGTATATCAGTCTGAAACAGATCTCTAGTATGGAGCAGTATATCAGTCTGAAATAGATGTCTACGGGGATGGAGCAGTATATCAGTCTGAAACAGATCTCTAGTATGGAGCAGTATATCAGTCTGAAACAGATCTCTGGTATGGAGCAGTATATCAGTCTGAAACAGATCTCTGAGGATGGAGCAGTATATCAGTCTGAAACAGATCTCTAGTATGGAGCAGTATATCAGTCTGAAACAGATCTCTAGTATGGAGCAGTATATCAGTCTGAAACAGATCTCTAGTATGGAGCAGTATATCAGTCTGAAACAGATCTCTAGTATGGAGCAGTATATCAGTCTGAAACAGATCTCTAGTATGGAGCAGTATATCAGTCTGAAACAGATCTCGGTATGGAGCAGTATGTCAGTCGAAACAGATCTCTAGGTATGGAGCAGTATATCAGTCTGAAACAGATCTCTGAGTATGGAGCAGTATATCAGTCTGAAACAGAGCTCTAGGATGGAGCAGTATATCAGTCTGAAACAGATCTCTAGTATGGAGCAGTATATCAGTCTGAAACAGATCTCTAGTATGGAGCAGTATGTCGTCTGAAACAGATCTCTAGTATGGAGCAGTATATCAGTCTGAAACAGATCTCTAGTATGGAGCAGTATATCAGTCTGAAACAGATCTCTAGTATGGAGCAGTATATCAGTCTGAAACAGAGCTACAGGATGGAGCAGTATATCAGTCTGAAACAGATCTCTAGTATGGAGCAGTATATCAGTCTGAAACAGATCTCTAGTATGGAGCAGTATATCAGTCTGAAACAGATCTCTAGTATGGAGCAGTATATCAGTCTGAAACAGATCTCTAGTATGGAGCAGTATATCAGTCTGAAACAGATCTCTAGTATGGAGCAGTATATCAGTCTGAAACAGATCTCTAGTATGGAGCAGTATATCAGTCTGAAACAGAGCTCTAGTATGGAGCAGTATATCAGTCTGAAACAGATCTCTAGTATGGAGTGCAGTATATCAGTCTGAAACAGATCTCTAGTATGGAGCAGTATATCAGTCTGAAACAGATCTCTAGTATGGAGCAGTATATCAGTCTGAAACAGATCTCTAGTATGGAGCAGTATATCAGTCTGAAACAGATCTCTAGGTATGGAGCAGTATATCAGTCTGAAACAGATCTCTAGTATGGAGCAGTATATCAGTCTGAAACAGATCTCTAGTATGGAGCAGTATATCAGTCTGAAACAGATCTCTAGTATGGAGCAGTATATCAGTCTGAAACAGAGTCTCTAGTATGGAGCAGTATATCAGTCTGAAACAGATCTCTAGTATGGAGCAGTATATCAGTCTGAAACAGATCTCTGGTATGGAGCAGTATATCAGTCTGAAACAGATCTCTGGTATGGAGCAGTATATCAGTCTGAAACAGATCTCTAGTATGGAGCAGTATATCAGTCTGAAACAGATCTCTAGTATGGGCAGTATATCAGTCTGAAACAGAGCTAAGGGATGGAGCAGTATATCAGTCTGAAACAGATCTCTAGTATGGAGTATATAGTGAAACAGATCTAGGAGCAGCGGAAACAGATCTCTAGTATGGAGCAGTATATCAGTCTGAAACAGATCTCTAGTATGGAGCAGTATGTCAGTGCTGAAACAGAGCTCGAGTATGGAGCAGTATATCAGTCTGAAACAGATCTCTAGTATGGAGCAGTATATCAGTCTGAAACAGAGCTACGGGATGGAGCAGTATATCAGTCTGAAACAGATCTCTAGTATGGGAGCAGTATATCAGTCTGAAACAGAGCTACGGGATGGAGCAGTATATCAGTCTGAAACAGATCTCTAGTATGGAGCAGTATATCAGTCTGAAACAGATCTCTAGTATGGAGCAGTATATCAGTCTGAAACAGATCTCTGGTATGGAGCAGTATATCAGTCTGAAACAGATCTCTAGTATGGAGCAGTATATCAGTCTGAAACAGAGCTCTAGTATGGAGCAGTATATCAGTCTGAAACAGAGCTCTGGGATGGAGCAGTATATCAGTCTGAAACAGATCTCTAGTATGGAGCAGTATATCAGTCTGAAACAGATCTCTAGTATGGAGCAGTATATCAGTCTGAAACAGATCTCTAGTATGGAGCAGTATATCAGTCTGAAACAGCTCTGGTATGGAGCAGTATATCAGTCTGAAACAGAGCTACTAGATGGAGCAGTATATCAGTCTGAAACAGATCTCTAGTATGGAGCAGTATATCAGTCTGAAACAGATCTCTGGTATGGAGCAGTATATCAGTCTGAAACAGATCTCTGGTATGGAGCAGTATATCAGTCTGAAACAGATCTCTAGTATGGAGCAGTATATCAGTCTGAAACAGATCTCTGGTATGGAGCAGTATATCAGTCTGAAACAGATCTCTAGTATGGAGCAGTATATCAGTCTGAAACAGAGCTCTAGTATGGAGCAGTATGTCAGTCTGAAACAGATCTCTAGTATGGAGCAGTATATCAGTCTGAAACAGATCTCTGGATGGAGCAGTATATCAGTCTGCAAACAGATCTCTAGTATGGAGCAGTATATCAGTCTGAAACAGATCTCTAGTATGGAGCAGTATATCAGTCTGAAACAGATCTCTAGTATGGAGCAGTATATCAGTCTGAAACAGATCTCTAGTATGGAGCAGTATATCAGTCTGAAACAGATCTCTAGTATGGAGCAGTATATCAGTCTGAAACAGATCTCGAGTATGGAGCAGTATATCAGTCTGAAACAGATCTCTACGGTATGGAGCAGTATATCAGTCTGAAATAGAGCTCTAGGATGGAGCAGTATATCAGTCTGAAACAGATCTCTAGTATGGAGCAGTATATCAGTCTGAAACAGATCTCTAGTATGGAGCAGTATATCAGTCTGAAACAGATCTCTAGTATGGAGCAGTATATCAGTCTGAAACAGATCTCTAGTATGGAGCAGTATATCAGTCCGAAACAGATCTCTAGTATGGAGCAGTATATCAGTCTGAAACAGATCTCTGGTATGGGCAGTATACGAGAGTATATCAGTCTGAAACAGAGCTACGGTGATGGAGCAGTATATCAGTCTGAAACAGATCTCTAGTATGGAGCAGTATGTCAGTCTGAAACAGATCTCGATGGAGCAGTATATCAGTCTGAAACAGATCTCAGTATGGAGCAGTATATCAGTCTGAAACAGATCTCTAGTATGGAGCAGTATATCAGTCTGAAACAGATCTCTAGTATGGAGCAGTATATCAGTCTGAAACAGAGCTCTGGTATGGAGCAGTATATCAGTCTGAAACAGGTCTCTAGTACGGCAGTATGTCAGTCAAAGAGCGACTGTAGGAGCAGTATATCAGTCTGAAACAGATCTCTAGTATGGAGCAGTATATCAGTCTGAAACAGATCTCTAGTATGGAGCAGTATATCAGTCTGAAACAGATCTCTAGTATGGAGCAGTATATCAGTCTGAAACAGATCTCTAGTATGGAGCAGTATATCAGTCTGAAACAGATCTCTAGTATGGAGCAGTATATCAGTCTGAAACAGAGCTACGGGATGGAGCAGTATATCAGTCTGAAACAGATCTCTGTATGGAGCAGTATATCAGTCTGAAACAGATCTAGTATGGAGCAGTATATCAGTCTGAAACAGATCTCTAGTATGGAGCAGTATATCAGTCTGAAACAGATCTCTAGTATGGAGCAGTATATCAGTCTGAAACAGATCTCTAGTATGGAGCAGTATATCAGTCTGAAACAGATCTCTAGTATGGAGCAGTATATCAGTCTGAAACAGATCTCTAGTATGGAGCAGTATATCAGTCTGAAACAGATCTCTAGTATGGAGCAGTATATCAGTCTGAAACAGATCTCTAGTATGGAGCAGTATATCAGTCTGAAACAGAGCTACGTATGGAGCAGTATATCAGTCTGCAGAAACAGAGCTCTAGTATGGAGCAGTATATCAGTCTGAAACAGATCTCTAGTATGGAGCAGTATATCAGTCTGAAACAGATCTCTAGTATGGAGCAGTATATCAGTCTGAAACAGATCTCTGGTATGGAGCAGTATATCAGTCTGAAACAGATCTCTGGTATGGAGCAGTATATCAGTCTGAAACAGATCTCTAGTATGGAGCAGTATATCAGTCTGAAACAGAGCTCTGGGATGGAGCAGTATATCAGTCTGAAACAGATCTCTAGTATGGAGCAGTATATCAGTCTGAAACAGATCTCTAGTATGGAGCAGTATATCAGTCTGAAACAGATCTCTAGTATGGAGCAGTATATCAGTCTGAAACAGATCTCTGGTATGGAGCAGTATATCAGTCTGAAACAGATCTCTAGTATGGAGCAGTATATCAGTCTGAAACAGATCTCTAGTATGGAGCAGTATATCAGTCTGAAACAGATCTCTAGTATGGAGCAGTATATCAGTCTGAAACAGATCTCTAGTATGGAGCAGTATATCAGTCTGAAACAGATCTCTGGTATGGAGCAGTATATCAGTCTGAAACAGATCTCTAGTATGGAGCAGTATATCAGTCTGAAACAGATCTCTAGTATGGAGCAGTATATCAGTCTGAAACAGATCTCTAGTATGGAGCAGTATATCAGTCTGAAACAGAGTCTCTAGTATGGAGCAGTATATCAGTCTGAAACAGAGCTCTAGTATGGAGCAGTATATCAGTCTGAAACAGATCTCTGGTATGGAGCAGTATATCAGTCTGAAACAGATCTCTAGTATGGAGCAGTATATCAGTCTGAAACAGATCTCTAGTATGGAGCAGTATATCAGTCTGAAACAGATCTCTACGGTATGGAGCAGTATATCAGTCTGAAACAGATCTCTAGTATGGAGCAGTATATCAGTCTGAAACAGATCTCTAGTATGGAGCAGTATATCAGTCTGAAACAGAGCTCTGGGATGGAGCAGTATATCAGTCTGAAACAGATCTCTAGTATGGAGCAGTATATCAGTCTGAAACAGATCTCTAGTATGGAGCAGTATATCAGTCTGAAACAGATCTCTAGTATGGAGCAGTATATCAGTCTGAAACAGATCTCTAGTATGGAGCAGTATATCAGTCTGAAACAGATCTCTAGTATGGAGCAGTATATCAGTCTGAAACAGATCTCTAGTATGGAGCAGTATATCAGTCTGAAACAGATCTCTAGTATGGAGCAGTATATCAGTCTGAAACAGAGCTCTAGTATGGAGCAGTATATCAGTCTGAAACAGATCTCTAGTATGGAGCAGTATATCAGTCTGAAACAGATCTCTAGTATGGAGCAGTATATCAGTCTGAAACAGATCTCTAGTATGGAGCAGTATATCAGTCTGAAACAGATCTCTAGTATGGAGCAGTATATCAGTCTGAAACAGAGCTCTAGTATGGAGCAGTATATCAGTCTGAAACAGATCTCTAGTATGGAGCAGTATATCAGTCTGAAACAGAGCTCTAGTATGGAGCAGTATATCAGTCTGAAACAGATCTCTAGTATGGAGCAGTATATCAGTCTGAAACAGATCTCTAGTATGGAGCAGTATATCAGTCTGAAACAGATCTCTAGTATGGAGAGCAGTATATCAGTCTGAAATAGAGCTCTACGGTATGGAGCAGTATATCAGTCTGAAACAGATCTCTAGTATGGAGCAGTATATCAGTCTGAAACAGATCTCTAGTATGGAGCAGTATATCAGTCTGAAACAGATCTCTAGTATGGAGCAGTATATCAGTCTGAAACAGATCTCTAGTATGGAGCAGTATATCAGTCTGAAACAGATCTCTAGTATGGAGCAGTATATCAGTCTGAAACAGATCTCTAGTATGGAGCAGTATATCAGTCTGAAACAGATCTCTAGTATGGAGCAGTATATCAGTCTGAAACAGATCTCTAGTATGGAGCAGTATATCAGTCTGAAACAGATCTCTAGTATGGAGCAGTATATCAGTCTGAAACAGAGCTCTAGTATGGAGCAGTATATCAGTCTGAAACAGATCTCTAGTATGGAGCAGTATATCAGTCTGAAACAGATCTCTAGTATGGAGCAGTATATCAGTCTGAAACAGATCTCTAGTATGGAGCAGTATATCAGTCTGAAACAGATCTCGAGGATGGAGCAGTATATCAGTCTGAAACAGATCTCTAGTATGGAGCAGTATATCAGTCTGAAACAGATCTCTAGTATGGAGCAGTATATCAGTCTGAAACAGATCTCTAGTATGGAGCAGTATATCAGTCTGAAACAGATCTCTGGTAGGAGAGCAGTATATCAGTCTGAAACAGATCTCTAGTAGAGCAGTATATCAGTCTGAAACAGAGCTCTAGGATGGAGCAGTATATCAGTCTGAAACAGATCTCTAGTATGGAGCAGTATATCAGTCTGAAACAGATCTCTGGTATGGAGCAGTATATCAGTCTGAAACAGACTCTACGGTATGGAGCAGTATATCAGTCTGAAACAGATCTCTAGTATGGAGCAGTATATCAGTCTGAAACAGATCTCTAGTATGGAGCAGTATATCAGTCTGAAACAGATCTCTAGTATGGAGCAGTATATCAGTCTGAAACAGATCTCTAGTATGGAGCAGTATATCAGTCTGAAACAGATCTCTAGTATGGAGCAGTATATCAGTCTGAAACAGATCTCTAGTATGGAGCAGTATATCAGTCTGAAACAGATCTCTAGTATGGAGCAGTATATCAGTCTGAAACAGATCTCTAGTATGGAGCAGTATATCAGTCTGAAACAGATCTCTAGTATGGAGCAGTATATCAGTCTGAAACAGATCTCTAGTATGGAGCAGTATATCAGTCTGAAACAGATCTCTAGTATGGAGCAGTATATCAGTCTGAAACAGATCTCTAGTATGGAGCAGTATATCAGTCTGAAACAGATCTCTGGTATGGAGCAGTATATCAGTCTGAAACAGATCTCTAGTATGGAGCAGTATATCAGTCTGAAACAGAGCTCTGGTATGGAGCAGTATATCAGTCTGAAACAGATCTCTAGTATGGAGCAGTATATCAGTCTGAAACAGATCTCTAGTATGGAGCAGTATATCAGTCTGAAACAGATCTCTAGTATGGAGCAGTATATCAGTCTGAAACAGATCTCTAGTATGGAGCAGTATATCAGTCTGAAACAGATCTCTAGTATGGAGCAGTATATCAGTCTGAAACAGATCTCTAGTATGGAGCAGTATATCAGTCTGAAACAGAGCTCTAGTATGGAGCAGTATATCAGTCTGAAACAGATCTCTAGTATGGAGCAGTATATCAGTCTGAAACAGATCTCTGGTATGGAGCAGTATATCAGTCTGAAACAGATCTCTAGTATGGAGCAGTATATCAGTCTGAAACAGATCTCTAGTATGGAGCAGTATATCAGTCTGAAACAGATCTCTAGTATGGAGCAGTATATCAGTCTGAAACAGATCTCTAGTATGGAGCAGTATATCAGTCTGAAACAGATCTCTAGTATGGAGCAGTATATCAGTCTGAAACAGATCTCTAGTATGGAGCAGTATATCAGTCTGAAACAGAGCTCTAGGATGGAGCAGTATATCAGTCTGAAACAGATCTCTAGTATGGAGCAGTATATCAGTCTGAAACAGATCTCTAGTATGGAGCAGTATATCAGTCTGAAACAGATCTCTAGTATGGAGCAGTATATCAGTCTGAAACAGATCTCTGGTATGGAGCAGTATATCAGTCTGAAACAGATCTCTAGTATGGAGCAGTATATCAGTCTGAAACAGATCTCTAGTATGGAGCAGTATATCAGTCTGAAACAGATGTCTGGTATGGAGCAGTATATCAGTCTGAAACAGATCTCTAGTATGGAGCAGTATATCAGTCTGAAACAGATCTCTAGTATGGAGCAGTATATCAGTCTGAAACAGATCTCTAGTATGGAGCAGTATATCAGTCTGAAACAGATCTCTAGTATGGAGCAGTATATCAGTCTGAAACAGATCTCTAGTATGGAGCAGTATATCAGTCTGAAACAGATCTCTAGTATGGAGCAGTATATCAGTCTGAAACAGATCTCTAGTATGGAGCAGTATATCAGTCTGAAACAGATCTCTGGTATGGAGCAGTATATCAGTCTGAAACAGATCTCTAGTATGGAGCAGTATATCAGTCTGAAACAGATCTCTGTATGGAGCAGTATATCAGTCTGAAACAGATCTCTAGTATGGAGCAGTATATCAGTCTGAAACAGGTCTCTAGTATGGAGCAGTATATCAGTCTGAAACAGATCTCTAGTATGGAGCAGTATATCAGTCTGAAACAGATCTCTAGTATGGAGCAGTATATCAGTCTGAAACAGATCTCTAGTATGGAGCAGTATATCAGTCTGAAACAGATCTCTAGTATGGAGCAGTATATCAGTCTGAAATAGAGCTCTAGTATGGAGCAGTATATCAGTCTGAAACAGATCTCTAGTATGGAGCAGTATATCAGTCTGAAACAGAGCTCGAGTATGGAGCAGTATATCAGTCTGAAACAGATCTCTAGTAGTGGAGCAGTATATCAGTCTGAAACAGATCTCTAGTATGGAGCAGTATATCAGTCTGAAACAGATCTCTAGTATGGAGCAGTATATCAGTCTGAAACAGATCTCAGTATGGAGCAGTATATCAGTCTGAAACAGATCTCTAGTATGGAGCAGTATATCAGTCTGAAACAGATCTCTAGTATGGAGCAGTATATCAGTCTGAAATAGATCTCTAGTATGGAGCAGTATGTCAGTCTGAAACAGATCTCAGTATGGAGCAGTATATCAGTCTGAAACAGATCTCTAGTATGGAGCAGTATATCAGTCTGAAACAGATCTCTAGTATGGAGCAGTATATCAGTCTGAAACAGATCTCTAGTATGGAGCAGTATATCAGTCTGAAACAGATCTCTAGTATGGAGCAGTATATCAGTCTGAAACAGAGCTCGAGGATGGAGCAGTATATCAGTCTGAAACAGATCTCTAGTATGGAGCAGTATATCAGTCTGAAACAGATCTCTAGTATGGAGCAGTATATCAGTCTGAAACAGAGCTCTAGTATGGAGCAGTATATCAGTCTGAAACAGATCTCTAGTATGGAGCAGTATATCAGTCTGAAACAGATCTCTAGTATGGAGCAGTATATCAGTCTGAAACAGATCTCTAGTATGGAGCAGTATATCAGTCTGAAACAGATCTCTAGTATGGAGCAGTATATCAGTCTGAAACAGAGCTCAGTATGGAGCAGTATATCAGTCTGAAACAGATCTCTAGTATGGAGCAGTATATCAGTCTGAAACAGATCTCTAGTATGGAGCAGTATATCAGTCTGAAACAGATCTCTAGTATGGAGCAGTATATCAGTCTGAAACAGATCTCTAGTATGGAGCAGTATATCAGTCTGAAACAGATCTCTAGTATGGAGCAGTATATCAGTCTGAAACAGAGCTCTAGTATGGAGCAGTATATCAGTCTGAAACAGATCTCTAGTATGGAGCAGTATATCAGTCTGAAACAGAGCTCTAGTATGGAGCAGTATATCAGTCTGAAACAGATCTCTAGTATGGAGCAGTATATCAGTCTGAAACAGATCTCTAGTATGGAGCAGTATATCAGTCTGAAACAGATCTCTAGTATGGAGCAGTATATCAGTCTGAAACAGATCTCTAGTATGGAGCAGTATATCAGTCTGAAACAGATCTCTAGTATGGAGCAGTATATCAGTCTGAAACAGAGTCTACGAGGATGGAGCAGTATATCAGTCTGAAACAGATCTCTAGTATGGAGCAGTATATCAGTCTGAAACAGATCTCTAGTATGGAGCAGTATATCAGTCTGAAACAGATCTCTAGTATGGAGCAGTATATCAGTCTGAAACAGATCTCTAGTATGGAGCAGTATATCAGTCTGAAACAGATCTCTAGTATGGAGCAGTATATCAGTCTGAAACAGAGCTCCGGTATGGAGCAGTATATCAGTCTGAAACAGATCTCTAGTATGGAGCAGTATATCAGTCTGAAACAGATCTCTAGTATGGAGCAGTATATCAGTCTGAAACAGATCTCTAGTATGGAGCAGTATATCAGTCTGAAACAGATCTCTAGTATGGAGCAGTATATCAGTCTGAAACAGATCTCTAGTATGGAGCAGTATATCAGTCTGAAACAGAGCTACGGGATGGAGCAGTATATCAGTCTGAAACAGATCTCTAGTATGGAGCAGTATATCAGTCTGAAACAGATCTCTAGTATGGAGCAGTATATCAGTCTGAAACAGATCTCTAGTATGGAGCAGTATATCAGTCTGAAACAGATCTCTGGTATGGAGCAGTATATCAGTCTGAAACAGATCTCTAGTATGGAGCAGTATATCAGTCTGAAACAGATCTCTGGTATGGAGCAGTATATCAGTCTGAAACAGATCTCTAGTATGGAGCAGTATATCAGTCTGAAACAGACGCTACGGTATGGAGCAGTATATCAGTCTGAAACAGATCTCTAGTATGGAGCAGTATATCAGTCTGAAACAGATCTCTAGTATGGAGCAGTATATCAGTCTGAAACAGATCTCTAGTATGGAGCAGTATATCAGTCTGAAACAGATCTCTAGTATGGAGCAGTATATCAGTCTGAAACAGATCTCTAGTATGGAGCAGTATATCAGTCTGAAACAGATCTCTAGTATGGAGCAGTATATCAGTCTGAAACAGATCTCTAGTATGGAGCAGTATATCAGTCTGAAACAGATCTCTGGTATGGAGCAGTATATCAGTCTGAAACAGATCTCTAGTATGGAGCAGTATATCAGTCTGAAACAGATCTCTAGTATGGAGCAGTATATCAGTCTGAAACAGATCTCTAGTATGGAGCAGTATATCAGTCTGAAACAGATCTCAGTATGGAGCAGAGAAAAGTGGAGCAGTATATCAGTCTGAAACAGATCTCTGGTATGGAGCAGTATATCAGTCTGAAACAGATCTCTAGTATGGAGCAGTATATCAGTCTGAAACAGATCTCTAGTATGGAGCAGTATATCAGTCTGAAACAGATCTCTAGTATGGAGCAGTATATCAGTCTGAAACAGATCTCTAGTATGGAGCAGTATATCAGTCTGAAACAGATCTCTAGTATGGAGCAGTATATCAGTCTGAAACAGATCTCTAGTATGGAGCAGTATATCAGTCTGAAACAGATCTCTAGTATGGAGCAGTATATCAGTCTGAAACAGAGCTACGGGATGGAGCAGTATATCAGTCTGAAACAGATCTCTAGTATGGAGCAGTATATCAGTCTGAAACAGATCTCTAGTATGGAGCAGTATATCAGTCTGAAACAGATCTCTAGTATGGAGCAGTATATCAGTCTGAAACAGATCTCTAGTATGGAGCAGTATATCAGTCTGAAACAGATCTCTAGTATGGAGCAGTATATCAGTCTGAAACAGATCTCTAGTATGGAGCAGTATATCAGTCTGAAACAGATCTCTAGTATGGAGCAGTATATCAGTCTGAAACAGAGCTCGGGTATGGAGCAGTATATCAGTCTGAAACAGATCTCTAGTATGGAGCAGTATATCAGTCTGAAACAGATCTCTAGTATGGAGCAGTATATCAGTCTGAAACAGATCTCTAGTATGGAGCAGTATATCAGTCTGAAACAGATCTCTAGTATGGAGCAGTATATCAGTCTGAAACAGATCTCTAGTATGGAGCAGTATATCAGTCTGAAACAGAGCTCGAGTATGGAGCAGTATATCAGTCTGAAACAGATCTCTAGTATGGAGCAGTATATCAGTCTGAAACAGATCTCTAGTATGGAGCAGTATATCAGTCTGAAACAGATCTCTAGTATGGAGCAGTATATCAGTCTGAAACAGATCTCTAGTATGGAGCAGTATATCAGTCTGAAACAGATCTCTAGTATGGAGCAGTATATCAGTCTGAAACAGATCTACGGGATGGAGCAGTATATCAGTCTGAAACAGATCTCTAGTATGGAGCAGTATATCAGTCTGAAACAGATCTCTAGTATGGAGCAGTATATCAGTCTGAAACAGATCTCTAGTATGGAGCAGTATATCAGTCTGAAACAGATCTCTAGTATGGAGCAGTATATCAGTCTGAAACAGATCTCTAGTATGGAGCAGTATATCAGTCTGAAACAGAGCTACGGGATGGAGCAGTATATCAGTCTGAAACAGATCTCTAGTATGGAGCAGTATATCAGTCTGAAACAGATCTCTAGTATGGAGCAGTATATCAGTCTGAAACAGATCTCTAGTATGGAGCAGTATATCAGTCTGAAACAGATCTCTAGTATGGAGCAGTATATCAGTCTGAAACAGATCTCTAGTATGGAGCAGTATATCAGTCTGAAACAGAGCTCTAGGGATGGAGCAGTATATCAGTCTGAAACAGATCTCTAGTATGGAGCAGTATATCAGTCTGAAACAGATCTCTAGTATGGAGCAGTATATCAGTCTGAAACAGATCTCTAGTATGGAGCAGTATATCAGTCTGAAACAGATCTCTAGTATGGAGCAGTATATCAGTCTGAAACAGATCTCTAGTATGGAGCAGTATATCAGTCTGAAACAGAGCTACGGTATGGAGCAGTATATCAGTCTGAAACAGAGCTACGGGATGGAGCAGTATATCAGTCTGAAACAGATCTCTAGTATGGAGCAGTATATCAGTCTGAAACAGATCTCTAGTATGGAGCAGTATATCAGTCTGAAACAGATCTCTAGTATGGAGCAGTATATCAGTCTGAAACAGATCTCTAGTATGGAGCAGTATATCAGTCTGAAACAGAGCTACGAGTATGGAGCAGTATATCAGTCTGAAACAGATCTCTAGTATGGAGCAGTATATCAGTCTGAAACAGATCTCTAGTATGGAGCAGTATATCAGTCTGAAACAGAGCTCAGTATGGAGCAGTATATCAGTCTGAAACAGATCTCTAGTATGGAGCAGTATATCAGTCTGAAACAGATCTCTAGTATGGAGCAGTATATCAGTCTGAAACAGATCTCTAGGTATGGAGCAGTATATCAGTCTGAAACAGATCTCTAGTATGGAGCAGTATATCAGTCTGAAACAGAGCTCTAGTATGGAGCAGTATATCAGTCTGAAACAGATCTCTAGTATGGAGCAGTATATCAGTCTGAAACAGAGTCTACGGATGGAGCAGTATATCAGTCTGAAACAGAGCTACGGTATGGAGCAGTATATCAGTCTGAAACAGATCTCTAGTATGGAGCAGTATATCAGTCTGAAACAGATCTCTAGTATGGAGCAGTATATCAGTCTGAAACAGATCTCTAGTATGGAGCAGTATATCAGTCTGAAACAGATCTCTAGTATGGAGCAGTATATCAGTCTGAAACAGAGCTCTGGTATGGAGCAGTATATCAGTCTGAAACAGATCTCTAGTATGGAGCAGTATATCAGTCTGAAACAGATCTCTAGTATGGAGCAGTATATCAGTCTGAAACAGATCTCTAGTATGGAGCAGTATATCAGTCTGAAACAGATCTCTGGTATGGAGCAGTATATCAGTCTGAAACAGAGCTACTAGTATGGAGCAGTATATCAGTCTGAAACAGATCTCTAGTATGGAGCAGTATATCAGTCTGAAACAGATCTCTAGTATGGAGCAGTATATCAGTCTGAAACAGAGCTACGGGATGGAGCAGTATATCAGTCTGAAACAGATCTCTAGTATGGAGCAGTATATCAGTCTGAAACAGATCTCTAGTATGGAGCAGTATATCAGTCTGAAACAGATCTCTAGTATGGAGCAGTATATCAGTCTGAAACAGATCTCTAGTATGGAGCAGTATATCAGTCTGAAACAGATCTCTAGTATGGAGCAGTATATCAGTCTGAAACAGATCTCTAGTATGGAGCAGTATATCAGTCTGAAACAGAGCTACAGTATGGAGCAGTATATCAGTCTGAAACAGAGCTACGGTATGGAGCAGTATATCAGTCTGAAACAGATCTCTAGTATGGAGCAGTATATCAGTCTGAAACAGATCTCTAGTATGGAGCAGTATATCAGTCTGAAACAGATCTCTAGTATGGAGCAGTATATCAGTCTGAAACAGATCTCTAGTATGGAGCAGTATATCAGTCTGAAACAGAGCTACGGGATGGAGCAGTATATCAGTCTGAAACAGATCTCTAGTATGGAGCAGTATATCAGTCTGAAACAGATCTCTAGTATGGAGCAGTATATCAGTCTGAAACAGATCTCTAGTATGGAGCAGTATATCAGTCTGAAACAGATCTCTGGTATGGAGCAGTATATCAGTCTGAAACAGAGCTCTGGGATGGAGCAGTATATCAGTCTGAAACAGATCTCTAGTATGGAGCAGTATATCAGTCTGAAACAGAGCTCTGGTATGGAGCAGTATATCAGTCTGAAACAGATCTCTGGTATGGAGCAGTATATCAGTCTGAAACAGATCTCTAGTATGGAGCAGTATATCAGTCTGAAACAGAGCTCTGGTATGGAGCAGTATATCAGTCTGAAACAGATCTCTAGTATGGAGCAGTATATCAGTCTGAAACAGATCTCTAGTATGGAGCAGTATATCAGTCTGAAACAGATCTCTAGTATGGAGCAGTATATCAGTCTGAAACAGATCTCTAGTATGGAGCAGTATATCAGTCTGAAACAGATCTCTAGTATGGAGCAGTATATCAGTCTGAAACAGAGCTACGAGTATGGAGCAGTATATCAGTCTGAAACAGATCTCTAGTATGGAGCAGTATATCAGTCTGAAACAGATCTCTAGTATGGAGCAGTATATCAGTCTGAAACAGATCTCTAGTATGGAGCAGTATATCAGTCTGAAACAGATCTCTAGTATGGAGCAGTATATCAGTCTGAAACAGATCTCTAGTATGGAGCAGTATATCAGTCTGAAACAGAGCTCGAGTATGGAGCAGTATATCAGTCTGAAACAGAGCTACGGTATGGAGCAGTATATCAGTCTGAAACAGATCTCTAGTATGGAGCAGTATATCAGTCTGAAACAGATCTCTAGTATGGAGCAGTATATCAGTCTGAAACAGATCTCTAGTATGGAGCAGTATATCAGTCTGAAACAGATCTCTAGTATGGAGCAGTATATCAGTCTGAAACAGAGCTACGGGATGGAGCAGTATATCAGTCTGAAACAGATCTCTAGTATGGAGCAGTATATCAGTCTGAAACAGATCTCTAGTATGGAGCAGTATATCAGTCTGAAACAGAGCTACGGGATGGAGCAGTATATCAGTCTGAAACAGATCTCTAGTATGGAGCAGTATATCAGTCTGAAACAGATCTCTAGTATGGAGCAGTATATCAGTCTGAAACAGATCTCTAGTATGGAGCAGTATATCAGTCTGAAACAGATCTCTAGTATGGAGCAGTATATCAGTCTGAAACAGAGCTCGGTATGGAGCAGTATATCAGTCTGAAACAGAGCTCTGGTATGGAGCAGTATATCAGTCTGAAACAGATCTCCAGTATGGAGCAGTATATCAGTCTGAAACAGAGCTACTAGTATGGAGCAGTATATCAGTCTGAAACAGATCTCTAGTATGGAGCAGTATATCAGTCTGAAACAGATCTCTAGTATGGAGCAGTATATCAGTCTGAAACAGATCTCTAGTATGGAGCAGTATATCAGTCTGAAACAGATCTCTAGTATGGAGCAGTATATCAGTCTGAAATAGAGCTCGGGATGGAGCAGTATATCAGTCTGAAACAGATCTCTAGTATGGAGCAGTATATCAGTCTGAAACAGATCTCTAGTATGGAGCAGTATATCAGTCTGAAACAGATCTCTAGTATGGAGCAGTATATCAGTCTGAAACAGATCTCTGGTATGGAGCAGTATATCAGTCTGAAACAGAGCTACGGTATGGAGCAGTATATCAGTCTGAAACAGATCTCTAGTATGGAGCAGTATATCAGTCTGAAACAGATCTCTAGTATGGAGCAGTATATCAGTCTGAAACAGAGCTCTAGTATGGAGCAGTATATCAGTCTGAAACAGATCTCTAGTATGGAGCAGTATATCAGTCTGAAACAGATCTCTAGTATGGAGCAGTATATCAGTCTGAAACAGATCTCTAGTATGGAGCAGTATATCAGTCTGAAACAGATCTCTAGTATGGAGCAGTATATCAGTCTGAAACAGAGCTATGGTATGGAGCAGTATATCAGTCTGAAACAGATCTCTAGTATGGAGCAGTATATCAGTCTGAAACAGAGCTACGGGATGGAGCAGTATATCAGTCTGAAACAGAGCTCGGGATGGAGCAGTATATCAGTCTGAAACAGATCTCTAGTATGGAGCAGTATATCAGTCTGAAACAGATCTCTAGTATGGAGCAGTATATCAGTCTGAAACAGATCTCTAGTATGGAGCAGTATATCAGTCTGAAACAGATCTCTAGTATGGAGCAGTATATCAGTCTGAAACAGAGCTACGGGATGGAGCAGTATATCAGTCTGAAACAGATCTCTAGTATGGAGCAGTATATCAGTCTGAAACAGACGCTAGTATGGAGCAGTATATCAGTCTGAAACAGATCTCTAGTATGGAGCAGTATATCAGTCTGAAACAGATCTCTAGTATGGAGCAGTATATCAGTCTGAAACAGATCTCTAGGATGGAGCAGTATATCAGTCTGAAACAGATCTCTAGTATGGAGCAGTATATCAGTCTGAAACAGATCTCTAGTATGGAGCAGTATATCAGTCTGAAACAGATCTCTAGTATGGAGCAGTATATCAGTCTGAAACAGATCTCTGGTATGGAGCAGTATATCAGTCTGAAACAGATCTCTAGTATGGAGCAGTATATCAGTCTGAAACAGATCTCTAGTATGGAGCAGTATATCAGTCTGAAACAGATCTCTAGTATGGAGCAGTATATCAGTCTGAAACAGATCTCTAGTATGGAGCAGTATATCAGTCTGAAACAGAGCTACGGGATGGAGCAGTATATCAGTCTGAAACAGATCTCTAGTATGGAGCAGTATATCAGTCTGAAACAGATCTCTAGTATGGAGCAGTATATCAGTCTGAAACAGATCTCTAGTATGGAGCAGTATATCAGTCTGAAACAGATCTCTGGTATGGAGCAGTATATCAGTCTGAAACAGATCTCTAGTATGGAGCAGTATATCAGTCTGAAACAGAGCTCGAGTATGGAGCAGTATATCAGTCTGAAACAGAGCCTACGTATGGAGCAGTATATCAGTCTGAAACAGATCTCTAGTATGGAGCAGTATATCAGTCTGAAACAGATCTCTAGTATGGAGCAGTATATCAGTCTGAAACAGATCTCTAGTATGGAGCAGTATATCAGTCTGAAACAGATGTCTGGTATGGAGCAGTATATCAGTCTGAAACAGAGCTACGGGATGGAGCAGTATATCAGTCTGAAACAGATCTCTAGTATGGAGCAGTATATCAGTCTGAAACAGATCTCTAGTATGGAGCAGTATATCAGTCTGAAACAGAGCTCTGGTATGGAGCAGTATATCAGTCTGAAACAGATCTCTGGTATGGAGCAGTATATCAGTCTGAAACAGATCTCTAGTATGGAGCAGTATATCAGTCTGAAACAGATCTCTAGTATGGAGCAGTATATCAGTCTGAAACAGATCTCTAGTATGGAGCAGTATATCAGTCTGAAACAGAGCTCTGGTATGGAGCAGTATATCAGTCTGAAACAGATCTCTAGTATGGAGCAGTATATCAGTCTGAAACAGAGTCTCGGTATGGAGCAGTATATCAGTCTGAAACAGATCTCTAGTATGGAGCAGTATATCAGTCTGAAACAGATCTCTAGTATGGAGCAGTATATCAGTCTGAAACAGAGCTCTAGTATGGAGCAGTATATCAGTCTGAAACAGATCTCTAGTATGGAGCAGTATATCAGTCTGAAACAGAGCTCCGGTATGGAGCAGTATATCAGTCTGAAACAGATCTCTAGTATGGAGCAGTATATCAGTCTGAAACAGAGCTCTAGGTATGGAGCAGTATATCAGTCTGAAACAGATCTCTAGTATGGAGCAGTATATCAGTCTGAAACAGATCTCTAGTATGGAGCAGTATATCAGTCTGAAACAGATCTCTAGTATGGAGCAGTATATCAGTCTGAAACAGATCTCTAGTATGGAGCAGTATATCAGTCTGAAACAGAGCTACGAGTATGGAGCAGTATATCAGTCTGAAACAGATCTCTAGTATGGAGCAGTATATCAGTCTGAAACAGATCTCTAGTATGGAGCAGTATATCAGTCTGAAACAGATCTCTAGTATGGAGCAGTATATCAGTCTGAAACAGATCTCTAGTATGGAGCAGTATATCAGTCTGAAACAGATCTCTAGTATGGAGCAGTATATCAGTCTGAAACAGAGCTCTGGTATGGAGCAGTATATCAGTCTGAAACAGATCTCTAGGTATGGAGCAGTATATCAGTCTGAAACAGATCTCTAGTATGGAGCAGTATATCAGTCTGAAACAGATCTCTAGTATGGAGCAGTATATCAGTCTGAAACAGATCTCTAGTATGGAGCAGTATATCAGTCTGAAACAGATCTCTAGTATGGAGCAGTATATCAGTCTGAAACAGAGCTACGGGATGGAGCAGTATATCAGTCTGAAACAGATCTCTAGTATGGAGCAGTATATCAGTCTGAAACAGATCTCTAGTATGGAGCAGTATATCAGTCTGAAACAGATCTCTGGTATGGAGCAGTATATCAGTCTGAAACAGATCTCTAGTATGGAGCAGTATATCAGTCTGAAACAGATCTCTAGTATGGAGCAGTATATCAGTCTGAAACAGATCTCTAGTATGGAGCAGTATATCAGTCTGAAACAGATCTCTAGTATGGAGCAGTATATCAGTCTGAAACAGAGCTCGGATGGAGCAGTAATGAAGTATGGAGCAGTATATCAGTCTGAAACAGAGCTACGGTATGGAGCAGTATATCAGTCTGAAACAGAGCTCTGGTATGGAGCAGTATATCAGTCTGAAACAGATCTCTAGTATGGAGCAGTATATCAGTCTGAAACAGATCTCTAGTATGGAGCAGTATATCAGTCTGAAACAGATCTCTAGTATGGAGCAGTATATCAGTCTGAAACAGATCTCTAGTATGGAGCAGTATATCAGTCTGAAACAGATCGCTACGGGATGGAGCAGTATATCAGTCTGAAACAGATCTCTGGTATGGAGCAGTATATCAGTCTGAAACAGATCTCTAGTATGGAGCAGTATATCAGTCTGAAACAGATCTCTAGTATGGAGCAGTATATCAGTCTGAAACAGATCTCTAGTATGGAGCAGTATATCAGTCTGAAACAGAGCTACGGGATGGAGCAGTATATCAGTCTGAAACAGATCTCTAGTATGGAGCAGTATATCAGTCTGAAACAGATCTCTAGTATGGAGCAGTATATCAGTCTGAAACAGAGCTACGGTATGGAGCAGTATATCAGTCTGAAACAGATCTCTAGTATGGAGCAGTATATCAGTCTGAAACAGATCTCTAGTATGGAGCAGTATATCAGTCTGAAACAGATCTCTAGTATGGAGCAGTATATCAGTCTGAAACAGATCTCTAGTATGGAGCAGTATATCATTCTGAAACAGAGCTACGGGATGGAGCAGTATATCAGTCTGAAACAGATCTCTAGTATGGAGCAGTATATCAGTCTGAAACAGAGCTACGGGATGGAGCAGTATATCAGTCTGAAATAGAGCTACGGGATGGAGCAGTATATCAGTCTGAAACAGATCTCTAGTATGGAGCAGTATATCAGTCTGAAACAGATCTCTAGTATGGAGCAGTATATCAGTCTGAAACAGATCTCTAGTATGGAGCAGTATATCAGTCTGAAACAGATCTCTAGTATGGAGCAGTATATCAGTCTGAAACAGAGCTACGGGATGGAGCAGTATATCAGTCTGAAACAGATCTCTAGTATGGAGCAGTATATCAGTCTGAAACAGATCTCTAGTATGGAGCAGTATATCAGTCTGAAACAGATCTCTAGTATGGAGCAGTATATCAGTCTGAAACAGATGTCTGGTATGGAGCAGTATATCAGTCTGAAACAGAGCTACGGGATGGAGCAGTATATCAGTCTGAAACAGATCTCTAGTATGGAGCAGTATATCAGTCTGAAATAAAGCTACGGGATGGAGCAGTATATCAGTCTGAAACAGATCTCTAGTATGGAGCAGTATATCAGTCTGAAACAGATCTCTAGTATGGAGCAGTATATCAGTCTGAAACAGATCTCTAGTATGGAGCAGTATATCAGTCTGAAACAGATCTCTAGTATGGAGCAGTATATCAGTCTGAAACAGATCTCTAGGTATGGAGCAGTATATCAGTCTGAAACAGATCTCTAGTATGGAGCAGTATATCAGTCTGAAACAGATCTCTAGTATGGAGCAGTATATCAGTCTGAAACAGAGCTCTAGTATGGAGCAGTATATCAGTCTGAAACAGATCTCTAGTATGGAGCAGTATATCAGTCTGAAACAGATCTCTAGTATGGAGCAGTATATCAGTCTGAAACAGATCTCTAGTATGGAGCAGTATATCAGTCTGAAACAGATCTCTAGTATGGAGCAGTATATCAGTCTGAAACAGATCTCTAGTATGCAGCAGTATATCAGTCTGAAACAGATCTCTGGTATGGAGCAGTATATCAGTCTGAAACAGAGCTACGGGATGGAGCAGTATATCAGTCTGAAACAGATCTCTAGTATGGAGCAGTATATCAGTCTGAAACAGATCTCTAGTATGGAGCAGTATATCAGTCTGAAACAGATCTCTAGTATGGAGCAGTATATCAGTCTGAAACAGATCTCTAGTATGGAGCAGTATATCAGTCTGAAACAGATCTCTAGTATGGAGCAGTATATCAGTCTGAAACAGATCTCTAGTATGGAGCAGTATATCAGTCTGAAACAGAGCTCTAGTATGGAGCAGTATATCAGTCTGAAACAGAGCTCTAGTATGGAGCAGTATATCAGTCTGAAACAGATCTCTAGTATGGAGCAGTATATCAGTCTGAAACAGATCTCTAGTATGGAGCAGTATATCAGTCTGAAACAGATCTCTAGTATGGAGCAGTATATCAGTCTGAAACAGATCTCTAGTATGGAGCAGTATATCAGTCTGAAATAGAGCTACGGGATGGAGCAGTATATCAGTCTGAAACAGATCTCTAGTATGGAGCAGTATATCAGTCTGAAACAGATCTCTAGTATGGAGCAGTATATCAGTCTGAAACAGATCTCTAGTATGGAGCAGTATATCAGTCTGAAACAGATCTCTAGTATGGAGCAGTATATCAGTCTGAAACAGATCTCTAGTATGGAGCAGTATATCAGTCTGAAACAGATCTCTAGTATGGAGCAGTATATCAGTCTGAAACAGATCTCTAGTATGGAGCAGTATATCAGTCTGAAACAGATCTCTAGTATGGAGCAGTATATCAGTCTGAAACAGATCTCTAGTATGGAGCAGTATATCAGTCTGAAACAGATCTCTAGTATGGAGCAGTATATCAGTCTGAAACAGATCTCTAGTATGGAGCAGTATATCAGTCTGAAACAGATCTCTAGTATGGAGCAGTATATCAGTCTGAAACAGATCTCTAGTATGGAGCAGTATATCAGTCTGAAACAGATCTCTAGTATGGAGCAGTATATCAGTCTGAAACAGATCTCTAGTATGGAGCAGTATATCAGTCTGAAACAGATCTCTAGTATGGAGCAGTATATCAGTCTGAAACAGATCTCTAGTATGGAGCAGTATATCAGTCTGAAACAGATCTCTAGTATGGAGCAGTATATCAGTCTGAAACAGATCTCTGGTATGGAGCAGTATATCAGTCTGAAACAGATCTCTAGTATGGAGCAGTATATCAGTCTGAAACAGATCTCTAGTATGGAGCAGTATATCAGTCTGAAACAGATCTCTAGTATGGAGCAGTATATCAGTCTGAAACAGATCTCTAGTATGGAGCAGTATATCAGTCTGAAACAGATCTCTAGTATGGAGCAGTATATCAGTCTGAAACAGATCTCTAGTATGGAGCAGTATATCAGTCTGAAACAGATCTCTAGTATGGAGCAGTATATCAGTCTGAAACAGATCTCTAGTATGGAGCAGTATATCAGTCTGAAACAGATCTCTAGTATGGAGCAGTATATCAGTCTGAAACAGATCTCTAGTATGGAGCTGTATATCAGTCTGAAACATATCTCTAGTATGGAGCAGTATATCAGTCTGAAACAGATCTCTAGTATGGAGCAGTATATCAGTCTGAAACAGAACTCTAGTATGGAGCAGTATATCAGTTTGAAACAGATCTCTAGTATGGAGCAGTATATCAGTCTGAAATAGATCTCTAGTATGGAGCAGTATATCAGTCTGAAACAGATCTCTAGTATGGAGCAGTATATCAGTCTGAAACAGATCTCTAGTATGGAGCAGTATATCAGTCTGAAACAGATCTCTAGTATGGAGCAGTATATCAGTCTGAAATAGAGCTACGGGATGGAGCAGTATATCAGTCTGAAATAGAGCTACGGGATGGAGCAGTATATCAGTCTGAAACAGATCTCTAGTATGGAGCAGTATATCAGTCTGAAACAGATCTCTAGTATGGAGCAGTATATCAGTCTGAAATAGAGCTACGGGATGGAGCAGTATATCAGTCTGAAATAGAGCTACGGGATGGAGCAGTATATCAGTCTGAAACAGATCTCTAGTATGGAGCAGTATATCAGTCTGAAACAGATCTCTAGTATGGAGCAGTATATCAGTCTGAAACAGCGCTCTAGTATGGAGCAGTATATCAGTCTGAAACAGATCTCTAGTATGGAGCAGTATATCAGTCTGAAACAGATCTCTAGTATGGAGCAGTATATCAGTCTGAAATAGAGCTACGGGATGGAGCAGTATATCAGTCTGAAACAGATCTCTAGTATGGAGCAGTATATCAGTCTGAAACAGATCTCTAGTATGGAGCAGTATATCAGTCTGAAACAGATCTCTAGTATGGAGCAGTATATCAGTCTGAAACAGATCTCTAGTATGGAGCAGTATATCAGTCTGAAATAGATCTCTAGTATGGAGCAGTATATCAGTCTGAAACAGATCTCTAGTATGGAGCAGTATATCAGTCTGAAACAGATCTCTAGTATGGAGCAGTATATCAGTCTGAAACAGATCTCTAGTATGGAGCAGTATATCAGTCTGAAACAGATCTCTAGTATGGAGCAGTATATCAGTCTGAAACAGATCTCTAGTATGGAGCAGTATATCAGTCTGAAACAGATCTCTAGTATGGAGCAGTATATCAGTCTGAAACAGAGCTACAGGATGGAGCAGTATATCAGTCTGAAACAGATCTCTAGTATGGAGTAGTATATCAGTCTGAAACAGATCTCTAGTATGGAGCAGTATATCAGTCTGAAATAGAGCTACGGGATGGAGCAGTATATCAGTCTGAAACAGATCTCTAGTATGGAGTAGTATATCAGTCTGAAACAGATCTCTAGTATGGAGCAGTATATCAGTCTGAAATAGAGCTACGGGATGGAGCAGTATATCAGTCTGAAATAGAGCTACGGGATGGAGCAGTATATAGTATACTACAGTAGGTAGTGGTACAGTATCCTGCAGTATGTAGTGGTTCAGTATCCTACAGTATGTGGTGGTTCAGTATCCTACAGTATGGTTCAGTATCCTACAGTATCCTACAGTACCCTACAGTATGTGGTGGTTCAGTATCCTACAGTAGGTGGTGGTTCAGTATCCTACAGTATGTAGTGGTTCAGTATCCTACAGTATGTGGTGGTTCAGTATCCTACAGTATCCTACAGTATCCTACAGTATGTGGTGGTTCAGTATCCTACAGTATGTGGTGGTTCAGTATCCTGCAGTATGTGGTGGTACAGTATCCTACAGTATGTGGTGGTTCAGTATCCTACAGTATGTGGTGGTTCAGTATCCTACAGTATGTGGTGGTTCAGTATCCTACAGTATGTGGTGGTACAGTATCCTACAGTATGTTGTGGTACAGTATACTACAGTATAGTACAGTATCCTTTGCATTTGCTTAAGTTGTTTTCTAGTTACATTTATTTGGATACATCCTTAACAATGAGCTAATGAGGCACGATTTCGCCTGGCATAGAAAATGTGCTCTCTCATCAGGACACTGTTGTTAAGAGGAGCTAGCCAACAACACAGCTAACACAATCACTTCAAACTGAAGCTGGAAAGACTGCAAACTAGCTGCACCTTTTTTCAATTGACATTTCTTTGTATATATCCATAAAAATGATGCCAGCTGATTCATGATTTCGACTGGCTGAGAAACGCTGCCTCCCTGTCTGTCTGCCTGTCTGTCGAATTTGAATATTGAAACAATGTTGTAAATGTCAGAGAGACAGACAGCAAGGTTTATACAAATCTCCACTGTTGATAACGAAATGTTTGTCTAAAAGAATTGTGAGATAATGTCTAGATGCTTTTTATAGTGGAGATCAAGTTTATAAATTGCCTGGCTGGGCTGATGAGACAGTGGATTGCGCAGTCAGATGGAACAGAGTAAATAGGCATTTTAACGTCACAGATTTAGCCGGTGGTAACTTGTGGAATAGACACCAGCTGGAATGTACAGTATCCTACAGTATGTAGTGGTTCAGTATCCTACAGGATCCTACAGTACCCTACAGTATGTAGTGGTTCAGTATCCTACAGTATGTGGTGGTTCAGTATCCTACAGGATCCTACAGTACCCTACAGTATGTAGTGGTTCAGTATCCTACAGTATGTGGTGGTTCAGTATCCTACAGGATCCTACAGTACCCTACAGTATGTAGTGGTTCAGTATCCTACAGTATGTGGTGGTTCAGTATCCTACAGTATCCTACAGTATCCTACAGTATGTAGTGGTTCAGTATCCTACAGTATCCTACAGTATCCTACAGTATGTAGTGGTTCAGTATCCTACAGTATGTGGTGGTTCAGTATCCTACAGGATCCTACAGTACCCTACAGTATGTAGTGGTTCAGTATCCTACAGTATGTGGTGGTACAGTATCCTGCAGTAGGTGGTGGTTCAGTATCCTACAGTATGTGGTGGTACAGTATCCTACAGTATGTGGTGGTTCAGTATCCTACAGTATCCTACAGTATGTGGTGATACAGTATCCTACAGTATGTGGTGGTTCAGTATCCTACAGTATCCTACAGTATCCTACAGTATGTGGAGGTTCAGTATCCTACAGTATGTGGTGGTACAGTATCCTGCAGTAGGTGGTGGTTCAGTATCCTACAGTATGTGGTGGTACAGTATCCTACAGTATGTGGTGGTTCAGTATCCTACAGTATGTGGTGGTTCAGTATCCTACAGTATCCTACAGTATCCTACAGTATGTGGTGGTTCAGTATCCTACAGTATGTGGTGGTACAGTATCCTACAGTATGTGGTGGTTCAGTATCCTACAGTATGTGGTGGTACAGTATCCTACAGTATGTGGTGGTTCAGTATCCTACAGTATCCTACAGTATCCTACAGTATGTGGTGGTTCAGTACCCTACAGTATGTGGTGGTTCAGTATCCTACAGTATGTGGTGGTTCAGTATCCTACAATATGTCGTGGTTCTGTATCCTACAGTATGTGGTGGTTCAGTATCCTACAATATGTGGTGGTACAGTATCCTACAGTATCCTACAGTAGGTGGTGGTACAGTATCCTACAGTACCCTACAGTATGTGGTGGTACAGTATCCTACAGTATGTGGTGGTTCAGTATCCTACAGTATGTGGTGGTTCAGTATCCTACAGTATGTGGTGGTTCAGTATCCTACAGGATCCTACAGTACCCTACAGTATGTAGTGGTTCAGTATCCTACAGTATGTGGTGGTTCAGTACCCTACAGTATGTGGTGGTTCAGTATCCTACAGTATGTGGTGGTTCAGTATCCTACAGTATGTGGTGGTACAGTATCCTACAGTATGTGGTGGTTCAGTATCATACAGTATCCTACAGTAGGTGGTGGTACAGTATCCTACAGTATCCTACAGTATGTGGTGGTTCAGTACCCTACAGTATGTGGTGGTTCAGTATCCTACAGTATGTGGTGGTTCAGTATCCTACAATATGTCGTGGTTCAGTATCCTACAGTATGTGGTGGTTCAGTATCCTACAGTATGTGGTGGTACAGTATCCTACAGTATCCTACAGTATCCTACAGTAGGTGGTGGTACAGTGTCCTACAGTATCCTACAGTATGTGGTGGTACAGTATCCTACAGTATCCTACAGTATGTGGTGGTTCAGTATCCTACAGTATGTGGTGGTTCAGTATCCTACAGTATCATACAGTATGTGGTGGTACAGTATCCTACAGTATCCTACAGTAGGTGGTGGTTCAGTATCATACAGTATGTGGTGGTTCAGTATCATACAGTATGTGGTGGTTCAGTATCCTACAGTATGTGGTGGTTCAGTATCCTACAGTATGTGGTGGTTCAGTATCCTACAGTATCCTACAGTATCCTACAGTATGTGGTGGTTCAGTATCCTACAGTATGTGGTGGTTCAGTATCCTACAGTATGTGGTGGTTCAGTATCCTACAGTATGTGGTGGTTCAGTATGTGGTGGTTCAGTATCCTACAGTATGTGGTGGTTCAGTATCCTACAGTATCCTACAGTATCATACAGTATGTGGTGGTTCAGTATCCTACAGTATGTGGTGGTTCAGTATCCTACAGTATGTGGTGGTTCAGTATCCTACAGTATCCTACAGTATTCTACAGTATGTGGTGGTTCAGTATCCTACAGTATGTGGTGGTTCAGTATCCTACAGTATGTGGTGGTTCAGTATCCTACAGTATGTGGTGGTTCAGTATCCTACAGTATCCTACAGTATCATACAGTATGTGGTGGTTCAGTATCCTACAGTATGTGGTGGTTCAGTATCCTACAGTATGTGGTGGTTCAGTATCCTACATTATCCTACAGTATCCTACAGTATGTGGTGGTTCAGTATCCTACAGTATGTGGTGGTTCAGTATCCTACAGTATGTGGTGGTTCAGTATCCTACAGTAGGTGGTGGTTCAGTATCCTACAGTATGTGGTGGTTCAGTATCCTACAGTATCCTACAGTATGTGGTGGTTCAGTATCCTACAGTAGGTGGTGGTACAGTATCCTACAGTATGTGGTGGTTCAGTATCCTACAGTATGTGGTGGTTCAGTATCCTACAGTATGTGGTGGTTCAGTATCCTACAGTATCCTACAGTATGTGGTGGTTCAGTATCCTACAGTATCCTACAGTATGTGGTGGTTCAGTATCCTACAGTATGTGGTGGTTCAGTATCCTACAGTATGTGGTGGTTCAGTATCCTACAGTAGGTGGTGGTACAGTATCCTACAGTATGTGGTGGTTCAGTATCCTACAGTATGTGGTGGTTCAGTATCCTACAGTATGTGGTGGTTCAGTATCCTACAGTATCCTACAGTATGTGGTGGTTCAGTATCCTACAGTATGTGGTGGTTCAGTATCCTACAGTATGTGGTGGTTCAGTATCCTACAGTATGTGGTGGTTCAGTATCCTACAGTATGTGGTGGTTCAGTATCCTACAGTATGTGGTGGTTCAGTATCATACAGTACCCGACAGTATTACATTTACCCTTTAGTCATTTAGCAGACGCTCTTATCCAGAGCGACCTTACAGGAGCAAGTAGGGTTAAGTGCCTTGCTCAAGGGCACATTGACAGATCTTACACCTAGTCGGCTCTGGGATTAGAACCAGCGACCTTTCGGTTACTGGCACAACGCTCTTAACCACTAAGCTACCTGCCGCCCCCCACTTCAATGCTTCCACTTACAGTCCACTTCAATGCTTCCACTCAGATCTGTGCACCCTAAAAGGCTAGGGGGAAGGTAGACAGTATCTTACAGTATCGTACAGTATGGAACAATATTCTGCAGCATGCGGTAGTACAGTATCCTACAGTATTTTACAGTATCCTACAGTATAGTAAAGTATAGTAAAGTATCCTAGAGTATCCGACAGTATTGTACAGTATCCTACAGTATACTACAGTATCCAACAGTATGTTGCAGTATCATACAGTATGGTACAGTATCCTATAGTTTAGTACATTATACTTCAGTATGTTACAGTATCTTACAGTATGGTAGAATATTATTCAGCATGTGGTAGTACAGTATCCAACAGTATTATACAGTATCCTACAGTATCCTACAGTATCCTACAGTATTATACAGTATCCTACAGTATTATACAGTATCCAACAGTATTATACAGTATCCTACAGTATGGTACAGTATCCTACAGTATTATACAGTATCCTACAGTAAAGTACAGTACCCTACAGTATAGTACAGTATCCTACAGCATGTTACAGTATAGTACAGTATTCTACAGTATAGTACAGTATCCTACAGTATCCTACAGTATGGTACAGTTGACAACAGTATGTTACAGTATCCTACAGTAATGTAAAGTATTCAACAGTATAGTACAGCATCATATAATATAGTACAGTATCCTACAGTATGTTGTTTTACATCCATCGGATGCAGTGATCACAATATAGTAGCCATATCTAGGAAAACCAAAGTTCCAAAGGCTGGGCCTAATATAGTGTATAAGAGGTCATACAATACGTTTTGTAGTGATTCCTATGTTGTTGATGTAAATAATATTTGTTGGTCCGTGGTGTGTAATGAGGAGCAACCAGACACTGCATTTGACACATTTATGAAATTGCTTCTTCCAGTTACTAATAAGCATGCACCCATTAAGAAAATGACTGTAAAAACTGTTAAATCGCCGTGGAATGATGAGGAATTGAGAGGGATGAGGCAAAAGGAATGGCAAATAAGTCTGGCTGCACAACCGATTGGCAAACGTACTGCAAATTGAGAAATCATGTGACTAAACTGAATAAAAAGAAGAGGAAACTACACCATGAAACAAAGATAAATGATATAAAGAATGATAGTAAAAAGCTTTGAAGCACCTTCAATGACATTTTGGGAAAAAAGGCAAACTCAGCTCTATCATTCATTGAATCAGATGGCTCATTCATCATAAAACCGACTGATATTGCCAACTACTTTAATGATTTTTTCGTTGGCAAGATTAGCTAACTTAGGCATGACATGCCAGCAACAAACGCTGACACTACACATCCAAGTATATCTGACCAAATTATGAAAGACAAGCATTGTAATTTAGAATTGCGTAAAGTGAGTGTGGAAGTGTTTATTTATTTTTTGTTATTTATCAACAATGACAAGCCAACGGGGTCTGACAACTTGGATGGAAAATTACTGAGGATAATAGCGGACGATATTGCCACTCCTATTTCCCATATCTTCAATTTAAGCCTTCACAGTCCCCAAGTCCAGAACAGACTATGGGAGGCGCACAGTACTACATAGAGCCATGACTACATGGAACTCTATTCCACATCAGGTAACTGATGCAAGCAGTAAAATTAGATTTAAAAAACAGATACAAATACACTTTATGGAACAGCGGGGACTGTGAAGCAACACAAACATAGGCACAGACATACGCATACACACACCTACACATGGATTTTGTATTGTAGATATGTGATAGTAGAGTAGCGGCCTGAGGGAACACACTTAGTGTGTTGTGAAAAGTGTTATGAAATGTAATGTCATGTAATATTTTAAATTGTATATATCTTCCTTAATGTTGCTGGACCCCAGGAAGAGTATCTGCTGCCTTGGCAGGAACTAATGGGGATCCATAATAAACCCCAGGAAGAGTAGCTGCTGCCTTGGCAGGAACTAATGGGGATCCATAATAAACCCCAAGGAAGAGTAGCTGCTGCCTTGGCAGGAACTAATGGGGATCCATAATAAACCCCAGGAAGAGTAGCTGCTGCCTTGGCAGGAACTAATGGGGATCCATAATAAATACAAATACAGTATAGTACAGTATCCTACAGTGTAGTAAAGTATCCTACAGTATGGGGGGGGTATGGTAGTAGGTGAGTCTATCAGAGACTAACTGGGGCAATTAGCTGCCTCGCGTGGGATGCAAGCCACGGTGCTACGGCGCTGTGCTATGCTGTAGAGCAAGCCTTAGACAGGAAGTCATACAGCGAGCCATTACAGCAGGTATGGATCAGAACAGGGCTGACGCCTGAGAGCAGAGCAGCACTGCCAGATCTGATGCAGATATAGAGAGCTCTTTGAAGGGCCTAGACAAACAGAGACGGCATAGCGCTGCCCGCCGGACCACCTCCGGCCTCTAGTCCCCTGCCAGAGTCAACAACGCTACATAGCTCAGCAGCATAGAGATGTAACTGTTAACATAACTCACAGATCTAACTCTGTTAACATTCATAGGTGAGGAGCACAGCACAAAGCACATGGTGAGGAGCACAGCACAAAGCACATGGTGAGGAGCACAGCACAAAGCACATGGTGAGGAGCACAGCACAAAGAACATGTACCTCTGGTCTGACCTGTGAGCTGACTGAGGACTGGGGACATCTAAACCAAAACTGCTGACTCCATCACTCTCTCTTTTCGGATCCCTCACTCTCCTCTTTTCTGAACTATCACTCTCTCTTTTCGGATCCACCACTCTCTCTTTTCTGATCCATCACTCTATCTTTTCTGAACTATCACTCTATCTTTTCTGAACTATCACTCTATCTTTTCTGAACTATCACTCTATCTTTTCTGATCCCTCACTCTCTCTTTTCGGATCCATCACTCTCTCTTTTCTGATCCATCACTCTATATTTTCTGATCCCTCACTCTCTCTTTTCGAATCCATCACTCTCTCTTTTCTGATCCATCACTCTCTCTTTTCTGATCCATCACTCTATCTTTTCTGATCCCTCACTCTCTCTTTTCTGATCCCTCACTCTCCTCTTTTCTGATCCATCACTCTATCTTTTCTGATCCCTCACTCTCTCTTTTCTGATCCATCACTCTATCTTTTCTGATCCCTCACTCTCTCTTTTCTGATCCCTCACTCTCCTCTTTTCTGATCCCTCACTCTCCTCTTTTCTGATCTATCACTCTCTTTTCTCATCCAGCAATTAGTCTTTGACTAACCCTCTTTCTCTTAGTCTGTGATACTCTTCGTCTTTCAATTAAAAATCTCTCTCCCTCCCTCCCTCTCTTCCTCTCTCCCGTTAAACTGTGAGGTCATGTGGTGTGTCTTATCCTGTATCAGCCTTATGAAGGAGAGGCTTATGGGACATTAAGAGGAGAAAGGGTTTAACGTTCCTCCTCTAATCCCAGATAATCTGAGTCATGTTGTCATGAGGTAGACTCACATCAGATGAACTCTATCTATTAATACCGATGGGTATTTACCATGGATTAGATCTCAGTACAACACCTCTCCCCAAAAACAAATACACTTAAATATGTAACAAATACAATAAATAACCAAACTAAAGCAGTCACCACTGTCCCCCACAGTCCCCTCAATCCCCACAGACAATCCAACACCCCTCTCGTCTCCCCAACAACAGACAGATATACAGGTTAGTCTCTCTCTCTCTCTCTCTCTCTCTCTCTCTCTCTCTCTCTCTCTCTCTCTCTCTTTCTCTCTCTCTACAAAGGTAGCGTAGAGTGTCTTAGCTCCGTAGCGGGGTAGCTGAACTCTCTCTCCCCTGCTCTGTGGGGCTCTGAACAGCCTCTGTGAGCTGCCTGACAGTAAAGAGTGTGTAAACGGTGGAACGGTGGAGAGGGGGAGGAGGAGAGTTGGCTAGGTGGATCTAACTGATAGACTTCAATGCCACAATAGCTCAGAACATCAGTTGTGTTGTACTCTGCCTAAACCTTTCACCAGGTTCCTGAAGCTGTTACCATGTTTTCAGTTCCACATGTAATGACATCAGAGTAATGAAGGATTGAATGAATGAATGAAGAGATGGAACACATAATTTCGATTACCTGTATCGTCCAAGTCTTCATCATAGTCTTCATCATCTCCAGAAGACAGGGAATCTGTTGGCACGGAAACACACAAATAAATTACAATTACAACACATTACATGACATGACATTACAAGGCTGTCCCAATGGCATCCTATACGCTACAGAGTGCACTACTAGAGCCCATAGAGAAATAGATGCCATGTGGGATACAGGCTCAGGATCGGATAACATCTCAACATGAATCATAAGTCAATGTGTTACTTTATCAAGTCAATCTGAAGAGTGAAACAGCTGTCATACAAAACACCAGCAGGAATTCAGTAGAGTGAAACAGCTGTCATACAAAACACCAGCAGGAATTCAGTAGAGTGAAACAGCTGTCATACAAAACACAAGCAGGAATTCAGTAGAGTGAAACAGCTGTCAAACAAAACACCAGCAGGAATTCAGTAGAGTGAAACAGCTGTCATACAAAACACCAGCAGGAATTCAGTAGAGTGAAACAGCTGTCATACAAAACACAAGCAGGAATTCAGTAGAGTGAAACAGCTGTCATACAAAACACAAGCAGGAATTCAGTAGAGTGAAACAGCTGTCATACAAAACACCAGCAGGAATTCAGTAGAGTGAAACAGCTGTCATACAAAACACCAGCAGGAATTCAGTAGAGTGAAACAGCTGTCATACAAAACACCAGCAGGAATTCAGTAGAGTGAAACAGCTGTCATACAAAACACAAGCAGGAATTCAGTAGAGTGAAACAGCTGTCAAACAAAACACCAGCAGGAATTCAGTAGAGTGAAACAGCTGTCATACAAAACACCAGCAGGAATTCAGTAGAGTGAAACAGCTGTCATACAAAACACTAGCAGGAATTCAGTAGAGTGAAACAGCTGTCATACAAAACACCAGCAGGAATTCAGTAGAGTGAAACAGCTGTCATACAAAACACCAGCAGGAATTCAGTAGAGTGAAACAGCTGTCATACAAAACACCAGCAGGAATTCAGTAGAGTGAAACAGCTGTCATACAAAACACCAGCAGGAATTCAGTAGAGTGAAACAGCTGTCAAACAGAACACCAGCAGGAATTCAGTAGATGGAAATTGAGAGGGATTCAATGGAGTGTGCACACATAACCACACACACACCCACACACAAACACCCACACATAACCATGCACACACACAGATAACCACACACAGTCCGTTTATATTGACTGTAACATTGAGAGTTCATGAATGCACCTCAAGAGATTGGTCTTAGGTTTTTACACAAACATTTCCACAGACAGACATTACAGACCAGCGCCTCATTACTGGGGTCGGTGAGAGAGGAGCATGCACGCGGCAAGCAGACACGCAGACACACACACACACACACACAGACACACACACTCACATTCACATGCAGGCAAACACACACACACACACACACAAACACACACACACACTCAAAGGTAGGCAAACACACACACACACAGACACAGGCAGGCAGGTAAAAACACACACACACAAATACTGCAGTCTGACGGGGATAAGCCATATGGTTATTTAGATGCTACTGAAGCAGTATAAACTATTTCTAGAGGGAGGTATGGACAATATGGAGGATAATGTATTTCCAGGGGGTATGATGGGTATGGAGGATAATGTATTTCCATGGGGGTATGATGGGTATGGAGGATAATGTATTTCCATGGGGGTATGATGGGTATGGAGGATAATGTATTTCCAGGGGGTATGATGGGTGTGGAGGATAATGTATTTCCATGGGGGTATGATGGGTATGGAGGATAATGTATTTCCATGGGGGTATGAGGGCTATGGAGGATAATGTATTTCCATGGGGGTATGATGGGTGTGGAGGATAATGTATTTCCATGGGGGTATGAGGGGTAAAGAAGATAATGTATTTCCATGGGGGAGTGTGGGGTATTGAGGATCATGTATTTCCAGGGGGTATGATGGGTGTGGAGGATAATGTATTTCCATGGGGGTATGATGGGTGTGGAGGATAATGTATTTCCATGGGGGTATGAGGGGTAAAGAAGATAATGTATTTCCATAGGGGAGTGTGGGGTATTGAGGATCATGTATTTCCAGGGGGTATGAAGGGTGTGGAGGATAATGTATTTCCATGGGGGTATGATGGGTGTGGAGGATAATGTATTTCCATGGGGGTATGAGGGGTAAAGAAGATAATGTATTTCCATGGGGGAGTGTGGGGTATTGAGGATCATGTATTTCCAGAGGGGTATGAAGGATATGAGGGGTATGGAGGATAATGTATCAACCCCCTCCTCACCCCAGCCCTCACTCTCCTCCCTCTCTCTCTCTCTCTACCTCTCCTCCCTCTCAATTCAATTTCAATTTCAATTTAAGGGCTTTATTGGCATGGGAAACGTGTGTTAACATTGCCAAAGCAAATTAAATAGTAAACAAAAGTGAAATAAACAATAAATATTAACAGTAAACATTACACTCAGAAGTTCCAAAAGAATAAAGACATTTCAAATGTCATATTATGTATATATACAGTGTTGTAATGAAATGCAAATAGTTAAAGTACAAATGGGAAAATAAATAAACATAAATTGTATTTACAGTGGTGTTTGTTCTTCACTGGTGTTTGTTCTTCACTGGTTGCCCTTTTCTTGTGGCAACAGGTCACAAATCTTGCTGCTGTGATGGCACACCGTGGTATTTCACCAAGTAGATAAGGGAGTTTATGAAAAAGTTTTCGAATTATTTTTGGATCACTGTAATATGAGGGAAATATGTCTCTAATATGGTCATACATTTGGCAGGAGGTTAGGAAGTGCAGCTCAGTTTCCACCTCATTTTGTGGGCAGTGTGCACATAGCCTGTCTTCTCCTGAGAGCCAGGTCTGCCTACGGCGGCCTTTCTCAATAGCAAGGCTGTGCTCACTGAGTCTGTACATAGTCAAAGCTTTCCTTAAGTTTGGGTCAGTCACAGTGGTCAGGTATTCTGCCACTGTGTACTCTCTGTTTAGGGCCAAATAGCATTCTAGTTTGCTGTGTTTTTTGTTAATTCTTTCAAATGTGTCAAGTCATTCTCTTTTTATTTTCTCATGATTTGGTTGGGTCTAATTGTGTTGTTGTTGTTGTCCTGGGGCTCTGTGGGGTCTGTTTGTGTTTGTGAACAGAGCCCCCGGACCAGCTTGCTTAGGGGACTCTTCTCCAAGTTAATCTCTCTGTAGGTGATGGCTTTGTTATGGAAGGTTTGGGAATCGCTTCCTTTTAAGTGGTTATAGAATTTAACGGCTCTTTTCTGGATTTTGATAATTAGCGGGTATCGGCCTAATTCTGCTCTGCATGCATTATTTGGTGTTTTTCGTTGTACAGAGAGGATATTTTTGCAGAATTCTGCATGCAGAGTCTCAATTTGGTGTTTGTCCCATTTTGTGAATTCTTGGTTGGTGAGCGGACCCCAGACCTCACAACCATAAAGGGCAATGGGTTCTATAACTGATTCAAGTATTTTTTGCCAGATCCTAATTGGTATGTCAAATTTTATTTTCCTTTTGATGGCATAGAAGGCCCTTGCCTTGTCTCTCAGATCGTTCACAGCTTTGTGGAAGTTACCTGTGGCGCTGATCTTTAGGCCGAGGTATGTAGCGTATTTTGTGTTCTCTAGGGCAACGGTGTCTAGATGGAATTTGTATTTGTGGTCCTGGAAACTGGACCTTTTTTGGAACACCATTATTTTTGTCTTACTGAGATTTACTGTCAGGGCCCAGGTCTGACAGAATCTGTGCAGAAGATCTAGGTGCTGCTGTAGGCCCTCCTTGGTTGGGGACAGAAGCACCAGATCATCAGAAAACAGTAGACATATGACTTCAGATTCTAGTAGGGTGAGGCCGGGTGCTGCAGACTGTTCTATATCCTGTGATATATATGCTGAAGAGGGTGGGGCTTAAACTGCATCCCTGTCTCACCCCACGGCCCTGTGGAAAGAAATGTGTGTATTTTTTGCCAATTTTAACAGCACACTTGTTGTTTGTGTACATGGATTTTATAATGTTGTATGTTTTTCCCCCAACCCCACTTTCCATCAATTTGTATAGCAGACCCTCATGCCAAATTGAGTCAAAAGCTTTTTTGAAATCAACAAAGCATGAGAAGATTTCACCTTTGTTTTGGTTTGTTAGTTTGTCAATTAGGGTGTGCAGGGTGAATACGTGGTCTGTCGTACGGTAATTTGGTAAAAAGCCAATTTGACATTTGCTCAGTACATCGTTTTCACTGAGGAAATGAACTAGTCTGCTGTCAATGATAATGCAAAGGATTTTCCCACGGTTGCTGTTGACGCATATCCCACGGTAGTTATTGGGGTGAAATTTGTCTCCACATTTGTGGATTGGGGTGATCAGTCCTTGGATCCAAATATTAGGGAAGATGCCAGAGCTAAGGATGATGTTAAAGAGTTTAAGTATAGCCAATTGGAATTTGTGGTCTGTATATTTTATCATTTCATTGAGGATATCATCAACACCACAGGCCTTTCTGGGTTGGAGGGTTTGTATTTTGTCCTGTAGTTCATTCAATGTAATTGGAGAATCCAGTGGGTTCTGGTAGTCTTTAATAGTTGATTCTAAGATTTGCATTTGATCATGTATATTTTTTGATGTTTGTTCTTTGTTATGGAGCCAAAAAGATTGGAGAAGTGGTTTACCAATACATCTCCGTTTTGGATAGATAGCTCTTTGTGTTGTTGTTTGTTTAGTGTTTTCCAATTTTCACAGAAGTGTTTAGAGTCTGTGGATTATTCAATTACATTGAGCTGACTTCTGACGTGCTGTTCCTTCTTTTTCCGTAGTATATTTCTGTATTGTTTTAGTGATTCACCATAGTGAAGGCTCAGGTTTTCTGGGTCTCTATGTTTTTGGTTGGATAGGTTTCTCAATTTCTTTCATAGGTTTTTGCATTATTCATCAAACCATTTGTCACTGTTGTTACTTTTCTTCGGTTTTCTGTTAGAGATTTTTTGATTTGATAGGGAAGCTGAGAGGTCAAATATACTGTTTAGGTTTTCTACTGCCAAGTTTACACCTTCACTATTACAGTGGAACGTTTTGTCCAGGAAGTTGTCTAAATTGCCTAATTGTTTTTTGGCATGTTTCGACACTACTTTCCTTCCATCTATAGCATTTCTTAACATTATTCAGTTACTTTGGCTTTGATGCCTCATGATTGAGTATTACTCTGTTCAAGTACACTGTGGCTGACAGTGAATGCTCTGAGAGACTCTGGGTTGAGGTCAGAGATAAAGTAGTCTACAGTACTACTGCCAAGAGATGAGCTATAGGTGTACCTACCATAGGAGTCCCCTCGAAGCCTACCATTGACTATGTACATACCCAGCGTGCGACAGAGCTGCAGGAGTTGTGACCCGTTTTTGTTGGTTATTTTGTCGTAGTTGTGCCTAGGGGGGCATATGGGGGAGGGAATGCTGTCACCTCCAGGTAGGTGTTTGTCCCCCTGTGTGCTGAGGGTCTGGACCTGGAAATGATTGATTTCCCCCTCCAGGATGGAGAAGCTGTCTTCATTAAAGTATGGGGATTCTAGTGGGGGGATATAGGTAGCACACAGGAGGACATTGTTCTATGTTGAGATCATTTCCTTTTGAATTTCTAGCCAAATGTAAAATGTTCCTGTTTTGACTAATTTAATAGAGTGAGTTAGGTCTGCTCTATACCAAATTAGCCTACCCCCTGAGTCTCTTCCCTGTTTCACACCTGGTAGTTTGGTGGATGGGACTACCAGCTCTCTGTAACCTAGAGGGCAACCAGTGGGTCCATCTCCTCTAAACCATGTTTCTTGTAGGATGACAATGTCTGTATTTCGAATTTCTGTGGTGAAGTCCAGGTTCCTGCTCTTTAGGCCAAAGGCAGATGACCTCAGGCCTTGGATATTCCAGGATGAAATAGTGAAGGCTTTGTGTTCAATAAAGTGTCTAATGTTGTTGGTCGTGTGGTTTGGCCTCAGACCAGTAATTGTGAGCAGAGCCTGCTGAGCATCTGGTACATGCCATTGGCTTAGGCTAGTGTAAGAGTGGGGGTTGGGCCTCTTTGCCTGCTCACGGCCTGGGCGTATGTGTGACTTTCATGTTGAGGCCCTCTTTGCGGGAGTGGGGGGCATGGGGTGGGTAGGAGGGGCATACGTCTGATCTGAGGGGGCCTAAATGGGGTGTGGGCATGGTCATCTCGGTGGGGGTCCACTATGTGTAGGTCTGGGGGGGTCCCACAGGTCTGGGAGAGTGTCTCGCTGGTCTGGGAGAGTGTCTCGCTGGTCTGGGCGGGGTGTCTGTTGATCTGTTGCTCCTGTGTGAGGTGTTGGGTCTGCGGTTGAGGGCAATATCCTTTAGGGTCCGGGCGAAGGTGGGCACTGCTGCCTTGCATAGGTGGACCTGGTCGTAAAGGCTGTTCACGTCCAGGGTGGAGTGCTGGGCCAGGTAGACATTTGGATTTGAGGCACAGTTATAGGAAATACTTGCATTTACCTGCTGTATGGTAGCAGGGTGGAAGTATTTTCGTGGGTAGCAGGGTTGAGATAACCACTTGTGAGTTGGGAAAGTAGAATCATATTTTTCTATCAATCCCTTGAGTGCTGTGGCCACACTTTCCTGCTGTGTTCTCAGGTCGTTTGTGCCTGTGTGTATAATTATGTGGCTGGGTGATCCTAGTTGGTCCTCAGACAGAAGGTCTAGGACGCGCTGGGTGTTTGGACACCAGAGTTTAGACACTGTGTGTTTGGGAAAACATTTATTTTCTTGTATGTATTTCCCGTTTGAGTCCATAAGGAGTACAATCTGTGGCTTGTGACCTCTCTCTCTCTCTCTCTCTCTCTCTCTCTCTCTCTCTCTCTCTCTCTCTCTCTCTCTCTGTCTCTCTCTCTCTCTCTCTCTCTCTCTCTCTCTCTCTCTCATTTATCAGAGTGGAACTTGGCTGTGACAGTTGGAGCTGGAAGTGTCACTGCCTTGGTGAGCATGTGCTACTAGGTGTGTGTGTGTGAGTGTGTGTGAGTGAGTGAGTGTGTGTGAGTGTGTGTGAGTTTGTGTGTCTGACGGTTAAACTAGAAACAGACCAGCAGCAACAATAACAGACCTTCTTCACAGTGACCTTGTTTTAATGTTTCAACTCTCGAGGTGTTTCTGGACTAACAACCCTGGCACTGACTGGTTATAACACCTATTAATAGCTCTCTGTTATTTGTTGAGAACATCAGGCTGACTGAGATACCGTACTGCTTGCTGCTTGCTGCTTGCTGCGCCAGACAGTGAGTCACATAGCTTACTGTCTGGGTGGTCATTAAACATAACTGGCTGATTAAAACATTACCCTAGTCGCATGGAGACATTCAGAAATAAACAGAGAGAGAGAGAGAGAGACAGAGAGAGAGAGAGAGAGAGAGACAGAGAGAGAGAGAGAGACAGAGAGAGAGAGAGACAGAGAGAGAGAGAGAGAGAGAGAGAGAGAGAGACAGAGAGAGAGAGAGACCAAATGTCTACATTTACATTTACATTTTAGTCATTTAACAGACGCTCTTATCCAGAGCGACTTACAGTTAGTGAGTGGATACATTATTTTTTTCATACTGGCCCCCCGTGGGAATCGAACCCACAACCCTGGCGTTGCAAACACCATGCTCTACCAACTGAGCTACATCCCTTCCGGCCATTCCCTCCCCTACCCTGGACGACGCTGGGACAATTGTGCGCCGCCCCATGGGTCTCCTGGTCGCGGACTACCTGGCCCACCACTCCACCCTGTACTTGAACAGCCTTTACGACCAGGTCGACTTATACAGGGTAGCAGTGCCCACCTTCGCCCGGACCCTAAAGGATATCGCCCTCAACCGCAGACCCAACACTTCACACAGGAGCAACAGATCAACAGACACCCCGGCCAGACCAGCGAGACACTCTCCCAGACCTGCGGGACCCCCCAGACCTACACATAGAGGACCCCCACCGAGATGACCATGCCCACATCCCATTTAGGCCCCCTCAGATCAGACCTATGCCCCTCCTACCCACCCCATGCCCCCCACTCCCACAAAGAGGGCCTCAACATGAAAGTCACACATACGCCCAGGCCGTGAGCAGGCAAACAGGCCCAACCCCCAATCTTACACTGGCCCAAGCCAATGGCATGTACCAGATGCTCAGCAGGCTCTGCTCACAATTACTGGCCTGAGGCCAAACCACACGACCAACAACATTAGACACTTTATGGAACACAAAGCCTTCACTATCTCATCCTGGAATATCCAAGGCCTGAGGTCATCTGCCTTTGGCCTAAAGAGCAGGAACCTGGACTTCACCAAATAAATCAGAAATACAGACATTGTCATCCTACAAGAAACATGGTATAGAGGAGATGGACCCACTGGTTGCCCTCTAGGTTACAGAGAGCTGGTAGTCCCATCCACCAAACTACCAGGTGTGAAACAGGGAAGGGACTCTGGGGGTATGCTAATTTGGTATAGAGCAGACCTAACTCACTCTATTAAATTAATCAAAACAGGAACATTTTACATTTGGCTAGAAATTCAAAAGGAAATGATCTCAACAGAGAAAAATGTCCTCCTGTGTGCTACCTATATCCCCCCACTAGAATCCCCATACTTTAATGAAGACAGCTTCTCCATCCTGGAGGGGGAAATCAATCATTTCCAGGCCCAGAGACATGTACTAGTCTGTGGCGACCTAAATGCCAGAACTGGACAAGAACCTGACACCCTCAGCACACAGGGGGACAAACACCTACCTGGAGGTGACAGCATTCCCGCCCCCATATGCCCCCCTAGGCACAACTACGACAAAATAACCCAAAAAAATGGGTCACAACTCCTGCAGCTCTGTCGCACGCTGGGTATGTACATAGTCAATGGTAGACTTCGAGGGGACTCCTATGGTAGGTACACCTATAGCTCATCTCTTGGCAGTAGTACTGTACATTACTTTATCACTGACCTCAACCCAGAGTCTCTCAGATCGTTCACAGTCAGCCCACTGACACCCCTATCTGACCAAAGCAAAATTACAGTCTACTTGAACAGAGCAATACTCAAGCATGAGGCATCAAAGCCAAAGGAACTGAATAATATTAAGAAATGCTATAGATGGAAGGAAAGTAGTGTCGAAACCTACCAAAAAACTATTAGGCAACAACAAATGCAATCCCTTTTAGACAACTTCCTGGACAAAACATTCCACTGTAATAGTGAAGGTGTAAACTTGGCAGAAGAAAACCTAAACAGTATATTTGACCTCTCAGCTTCCCTATCATATCTAAAAATCTCTAACAGAAAACCAAAGAAAAGTAACAACAGTGACAAATGGTTTGATGAAGAATGCAAAAACCTAAGAAAGAAATTGAGAAACTTATCCAACCAAAAAAATTGAGACCCAGAAACCCTGAGCCTACACCTTCACTATGGTGAATCACTAAAACAACACAGAAATAGACTATTGAAAAAGAAGGAACAGCACGTCAGAAATCAGCTCAATGTAATTGAAGAATACACAGACTAAACACTTCTGGGAAAATTGGAAAACACTAAACAAACAACAAAAGCTAGTGCTATCTATGCAAAAGAGAGATGTATGGATAAACCACTTCTCCAATCTTTTTGGCCGTATAACAAAGAACAAACAGCATCAAATACAAATCATAGAATCAACTATTAAAGACTACCAGAACCCACTGGATTCTCCAATTACATTGAATGAACTACAGGACAAAATACAAACCCTCCAACCCAAAAAGGCCTGTGGTGTTGATGATATCCTCAATGAAATGATAAAATATACAGACCACAAATTCCAATTGGCTATAGTTAAACTCTTTAACATCATCCTTAGCTCTGGCATCTTCCCTAATATTTGGAACCAAGGACTGATCACCCCAATCCACAAAAGTGGAGACAAATTTGACCCCAATAACTACCGTGGGATATGCGTCAACAGCAACCTTGGGAAAATCCTCTGCATTATCATTAACAGCAGACTAGTTCATTTCCTCAGTGAAAAGAATGTACTGAGCAAATGTCAAATTGGCTTTTTACCAAATTACCGTACGACAGACCACGTATTCACCCTGCACACCCTAATTGACAAACAAACAAACCAAAACAAATGCAAAGTCTTCTCATGCTTTGTTGATTTCAAAAAAGCTTTTGACTCAATTTGGCATGAGGGTCTGCTATACAAATTGATGGAAAGTGGTGTTGGGGGGAAAACATACAACATTATGAAATCCATGTACACAAACAACGTGTGCAGTTAAAATCGGAAAAAAAACACACATTTCTTTCCACAGGGCCGTGGGGTGAGACAGGGATGCAGTTTAAGCCCCACCCTCTTCAGCATATATATCACAGGATATAGAACAGTCTGCAGCACCCGGCCTCACCCTACTAGAATCTGAAGTCATATGTCTACTGTTTTCTGATGATCTGGTGCTTCTGTCCCCAACCAAGGAGGGCCTACAGCAGCACCTAGATCTTCTGCACAGATTCTGTCAGACCTGGGCCCTGACAGTAAATCTCAGTAAGACAAAAATAATGGTGTTCCAAAAAAGGTCCAGTTTCCAGGACCACAAATACAAATTCCATCTAGACACCGTTGCCCTAGAGAACACAAAATACGCTACATACCTCGGCCTAAAGATCAGCGCCACAGGTAACTTCCACAAAGCTGTGAACGATCTGAGAGATCGTGGGGTGAGACAGGGATGCAGCTTAAGCCCCACCCTCTTCAATATATACAGCTGTGAAAAAAATTAAGAGACCACTGCACATTTATCTTAAATCCAATTGAATTCCAACACAGGCACACCTCATTCTACTGAATTAGGTACTGATTAGGTGATCACCTGAACCAAATCTTATTTAACGAGGAAAAGTATAAAAACCACTGCTGTGGTCATCACTATCCTCTTGCAATAGGACCAGCTGGATGGCAAAAACAGTGCTAATAGTACCTCAAAAGTAATATTAATCCAAAAATAACTATTGACCATGAGAACATTTTGAGTGAGGAAAAGAAGGGTTCAATTCTGGCTTTACTGGCAGAGGGATACAGTGAGCATCAGGTTGCTTCCATCTTTAAATTTTCAAAGACGGCGGTTCATAAGAACAAGGTCAAGCAGCAGACATTGGGGACAACAAAGCTACAGACCGGCAGAGGGCGAAAACGACTCTCTACTGACCGGGATGACCGCCAACTCATTCGAATGTCACTCAACAACCGTAGGATGACATCAAGTGATCTACAAAAAGAATGGCAGCTGGGGTGAAGTGCACGGCGAGGACGGTTCGAAACAGGCTCCTAGGGGCAGGGCTGAACTCGTGGAAAGCTAGTAAAAAGCCCTTCATCAATGAGAAGCAAAGAAGAGCCAGGCTGAGGTTTGCAAAAGACCATAAGGATTGGACCGTAGAGGACTGGAGTAAGGTCATCTTCTCTGATGAGTCCAATTTTCAGCTTTGCCCAACACCTGGTCATCTAATGGTTAGTCAGAGACCTGGAGAGGCCTAAAAGCCACAGTGTTTCGCACCCACTGTGAAATTTGGTGGAGGATCAGTGATGATCTGGGGGTGCTTCAGCAAGGCTGGAATCGGGCAGATTTGTCTTTGTGAAGGACGCATGAATCAAGCCACGTAAAAGGTTGTCCTGGAAGAAAACTTGCTTCCTTTTGCTCGGACATTGTTCCCCAACTCTGAGGATTGGTTTTTCCAGCAGGACAATGCGCCATGCCACACAGCCAGGTCAATCAAGGTGTGGATGGAGGACCACCAGATCAAGACCCTGTCATGGCCAGCCCAATCTCCAGACCTGAACCCCATTGAAAACTTCTGGAATGTGATCAAGAGGAAGATGGATTGTCACAAGCCATCAAACAAAGCCGAGCTGCTTTAATTTTTGCGCCAGGAGTGGCATAAAGTCACCCAACATCAATGTGAGAGACTGGTGGAGAGCATGCCAAGACTCATGAAAGCTGTGATTGAAAATCAGGGTTATTCCACCAAATATTGATTTCTGAACTCTTCCTAAGTTAAAACATTAGTATTGTGTTTAAAAATGAACATGAACTTATTTTCTTTGCATTATTCGAGGTCTGACAACACTGCATCTTTTTTTGTTATTTTGACCAGTTGTCATTTTCTGCAAATAAATGCTCTAAATGACAATATTATTATTTGGAATTTGGGAGAAATGTTGTCAGTACAATAACAAAAATGTTGTTTTTACCCAAACACATACCTATAAATAGTAAAACCAGAGAAACTGATCATTTTGCAGTGGTCTCTTAATTTTTTCCGCAGCTGTATATCAACGAATACAGTGCACTAGAACAGTCTGCAGCACCCGGCCTCACACTACTAGAATCTGAAGTCAAATGTCTACTGTTTGCTGATGATCTGGTGCTTCTGTCACCAACCAAGGAGGGCCTACAGCAGCACCTAGATCTTCTGCACAGATTCTGTCAGACCTGGGCCCTGACAGTAAATCTCAGTAAGACAAAAATAATGGTGTTCCAAAAAAGGTCCAGTTGACAGGACCACAAATACAAATTCCATCTAGACACTGTTGCCCTAGAGCACATAAAAAACTATACATACCTCGGCCTAAACATCAGCGCTACAGGTAACTTCCACAAAGCTGTGAATGATCTGAGAGACAAGGCAAGGGCCTTCTATGCCATCAAAAGGAACATAAAATTCGACATACCAAGTAGGATCAGGCTTGAATCAGTTATAGAATACTTGAATTAGTTATAGAACCCATTGCCCTTTATGGTTGTGAGGTCTGGGGTCCGCTCACCAACCAAGAATTCACAAAATGGGACAAACACCAAATTGAGACTCTGCATGCAGAATTCTGCAACAAATATCCTCAGTGTCCAACGAAAAAACACAAAATAATGCATGCAGAGCAGAATTAGGCCGATACCCGCTAATGATCAAAATCCAGAAAAGAGACGTTAAAGTCTACAACCACCTAAAAGGAAGTGATTGCCAAACCTTCCATAACAAAGCCATCACCTACAGAGAGATTAACCTGGAGAAGAGTCCCATAAGTAAGCTGGTCCTGGGGCTCAGTTCACAAACATAAAACAGACCCCACAGAACTCCAGGACATTAACATAATTAGACCCAACCAAATCATGACAAAACAAAAAGATAATTACTTGACACATTGAAAGAATGTACAAAAAAACTGAGCAAACTAGAATGCTATTTGGCTCTAAACAGAGAGTACACAGTGGCAGAATACCTGACCACTGTGACTGACCCAAAATGAAGGACAGCTTTGACTATGTACAGACTCAGTGAGCATTGCCTTGCTATAGAGAAAGGTAGCTGAAGGCAGACCTGGCTCTCAAGAGAAGACAGGCTATGTGCACACTGCCCACAAAATGAGGTGGAAACTGAGCTGCACTTCCTAATCTCCTGCCAAATGTATGACCATATTAGAGACACATATTTCCCTCAGATTACACAGATCCACAAAGAATTCGAAAACAAATCCAATTTTGATAAACTCCCATACAGTGAGGGAAAAAAGTATTTGATCCCCTGCTGATTTTGTACGTTTGCCCACTGACAAAGACATGATCAGTCTATAATTTTAATGGTAGGTTTATTTGAACAGTGAGAGACAGAATAACAACAAAAAAATCCAGAAAAACGCATGTCAAAAATGTTATAAATTGATTTGCATTTTAATGAGGGAAATAAGTATTTGACCCCCTCTCAATCTGAAAGATTTCTGGCTCCCAGGTGTCTTTTATACAGCTTGTTACCTGTATAAAAGACACCTGTCCACAGAAGCAATCAATCAATCAGATTCCTAACTCTCCACCATGGCCAAGACCAAAGAGCTCTCCAAGGATGTCAGGGACAAGATTGTAGACCTACACAAGGCTGGAATGGGCTAGCCAGTCTCCAGACCTTAATCCCATAGAAAATCTGTGGAGGGAGCTGAAGGTTCGAGTTGCAAACGTCAGCCTCGAAACTTTAATGACTTGAGAAGATAAGCAAAGAGGAGTGAAAGAAAATCCCTCCTGAGATGTGTGCAAACCTGGTGGCCAACTACAAGAAACGTCTGACCTCTGTGATTGCCAACAAGGGTTTTGCCACCAAGTTCTAAGTCATGTTTTGCAGAGGGGTCAAATACTTATTTCCCTCATTAAAATGCAAATCAATTTATAAAATTTTTGACATGCGTTTTTATGGATTGTTTTGTTGTTATTCTGTCTCTCACTGTTCAAATCAACCTACCATTAAAATTATAGACTGATATTTTCTTTGTCAGTGGGAAAATGTACAAAATCATCAGGGGATCAAATACTTTTTTCCCTCACTGCATCTCCTTCCTGAGCGGTATTACGGCTGCGTGGTCCCATGGTGTTTATACTTGCGTACTATTGTTTGTACAGATGAACGTGGTACCTTCAGGCGTTTGGAAATTGCTCTCAAGGATGAACCAGAGTTGTGGAGGTCCCCAAATTTTTTTTTGAGGTCTTGGCTGATTTCTTTTGATTTTCCCATGATGTCAAGCAAAGAGGCACTGAGTTTGAAGGTAGGCCTTGAAATACATCCACAGGTACACTTCCAATTGACTCAAATGATGTAAATTAGCATATCAGAAGCTTCTAAAGCCATGACATCATTTTCTTGAATTTTCCAAGCTGTTTAAAGGCACAGTCAACTTAGTGTATGTAAACTTCTGACCCGCTGGAATTGTGATACAGTGAATTATAAGTGAAATAATCTGTCTGTAAACAATTGTTGGAAAAATGACTTGTGTCATGCACAAAGTAGATGTCCTAACCGACTTGCCAAAACTATAGTTTGTTAACAAGAAATTTGTGGAGTGGTTGAAAAACAAGTTTTAATGACTCCAACCTAAGTGTAAACTTCCGACTTCAACTGTATAGACATATGACATTTGAAATGTCTTTATTCTTTTGGAACTTTTGTGAGTGTAATGTTTACTGTTAATATTTATTGTTTATTTCACTTTTGTTTTTTATTGATTTCACTTGCTTTGGCAATGTTAACATATGTTTCCCATGCCAATAAAGCCCTTTGAATTGAATTGAGAGAGAGAGGGAGAGAGAGAGCTAGAGAGAGAGAGAGGGGAGATAGAGAGAGAGAGAGAGAGAGAAAGAGAGAGAGGGGAGATGGAGAGAGAGAGCGAGAGAGAGGAGATGGAGAGAGAGAGAGAGAGAGGAGATGGAGAGAGAGAGAGATGGAGAGAGAGAGAGAGAGAGAGAGAGAGAGAGAGAGAGAGAGACAGGAGAGAGAGAGAGAGAGAGAGAGAGAGAGAGAGAGAGAGAGAGAGAGAGAGAGAGAGAGAGAGAGAGAGAGAGGGAGGTCCGTCTCTCACCTGTTACTCTGATTGTGTAGTTGCTGAGCAGTGTGTTGCCGTGGGTGACGCGGCAGGAGTACACGCCGGAGTCCTCGTAAGACACGTTGATGATGTGTAGAACCCTCTGGCCCAGCCGCTTCCGGTTGCTAGGCAACATACCACTGCCGTCCTTAAACCAGAGGACAGGTTGGGCGGGGCCGTCGGTGTTACAGGACAGATCCAGGGTGTCTCCCGTAGGAACCACATAGTCCTCCAGGAACACAACTTCACTGGACACAGAGTCTAGAGGGGGAAACAGACAGGGTTGGGTCAGAGGTATAGAGACAGGACAGATCCAGGGTGTCGCCTCCCAACAACATAGTCCTCCAGGAACACAGCCTCAATGGACACAGAAGTTGGAGGGGGAGAGGGGGGAGACAGGGTGAGGGTCAGAGAGACAGGGTTAGGGTCAGAGAGACAGAGAAAGACAGAGACAGACAGGGAGACAGAGAGAGACATGATAGATCCAGGGTGTCCCCTGTCCCAACCAGAGGACGCAGAGTCTGGAGGGGGACAGAGAGCTAGAGAGACAGAGACTGAGTATGTTGAAGACATACTTAAAGGGTTAGCAACAATATGTGACTTGTTTCAGGAAACTCTGTCGCACGTCACTATTTCACAGGAGAGCCATTTGAACGTAAACTTTGCTTTTTATATCAAAATGCATTTTTTTTTGGCAGAAATGCCTTCTGGAACATGTGAACTTTCATGCGCCTTAATAACAAACTTGTCATCTGTAAATACGAACACAATTGTTAAATTATGAGCATAGTTGGTTCACAGACAGGAACCTTCCCGCTAGCCATGATTGGCTGAGATAATGGATGGGCTGGACATGACGAGAGATGAGCTGGTCAGTATTTGTAGGTAATCCTTTCTAACGTTGCTTTTTTTTTAAAGATATCAAAGTGTTGCTCTCCACTTTCTGGAGGACCGAGTTTTGAAATCAGTGGAATGCCCGGTGGAATTAGAGTGTGATAGCTAAGGAGATTCTGGCGTTTGATTGTAAATATGCAGAGAGAGTCGAAAAGAGAACACACAGAAGGCTGTTGTATAAAACACCGGATCTTCAAACTAAGGGCAACCATGGCATCCGTGACAGAGAGGGAGAAGCGTTCCTCCATGAATATGGGCAAGATAGTCTAGCTAGCTACATTTTCAGATAATACAAATTTCTAATTTTGTCAGAAAGTCATTTTCATTTCAAATTAAAGTGTACTGTTAGGTAGCTAGCTAACGTTAGCTGGCTGGCTCGCTAGCTATAACAGTAAACAAGTTCCAAAAGAATAAAAACATTTCAAATGTCATATTATGTCTATATACAGTGTTGTAACAATGTGCAAATAGTTGAAGTACAAAAGGGAAAATAAATATGGGTTGTATTTACAATGGTGTTTGTTCTTCACTGGTTGCCCTTTTCTTGTGGCAACAGGTCACAAATCTTGCTGCTGTGATGGCACACTGTGGTATTTCACCAAATAGATATGGGAGTTGATCAAAATTGGATATTTTTTTCAAATTCTTTGTGGGTCTGTGTAACCTGAGGGAAATATGTGTCTCTAATATGGTCATACATTTGGCAGGAGGTTAGGAAGTGCTGCTCAGTTTCCACCTCATTTTGTGGGCAGTGTACTGAAGGCTCTGCTCTACCTTTATGTAGTACTGAAGGGTCCGCCCTTCCTTTATGTAGTACTGAAGGCTCCGCTCTACCTTTATGTATTACTGAAGGCTCTGCTCTACCTTTATGTATTACTGAAGGCTCCGCTCTACCTTTATGTAGTACTGAAGGCTCTGCTCTACCTTTATGTAGTACTGAAGGCTCTGCTCTACCTTTATGTAGTACTGAAGGCTCTGCTCTACCTTTATGTAGTACTGAAGGCTCTGCTCTACCTTTATGTAGTACTGAAGGCTCCGCTCTACCTTTATGTAGTACTGAAGGCTCTGCTCTACCTTTATGTATTACTGAAGGCTCTGCTCTACCTTTATGTATTACTGAAGGCTCTGCTCTTCCTTTATGTATTACTGAAGGCTCCGCTCTACCTTTATGTAGTACTGAAGGCTCCGCTCTACCTTTATGTATTACTGAAGGCTCCGCTCTACCTTTATGTAGTACTGAAGGCTCTGCTCTACTTTTATGTAGTACTGAAGGCTCTGCTCTACCTTTATGTAGTACTGAAGGATCTGCTCTACCTTTATGTAGTACTGAAGGCTCCGCTCTACCTTTATGTATTACTGAAGGCTCCGCTCTACCTTTATGTAGTACTGAAGGCTCCGCTCTACCTTTATGTATAACTGAAGGCTCTGCTCTACCTTTATGTATTACTGAAGGCTCCGCTCTACCTTTATGTAGTACTGAAGGCTCTGCTCTACCTTTATGTAGTACTGAAGGCTCCGCTCTACCTTTATGTAGTACTGAAGGCTCTGCTCTACCTTTATGTATTACTGAAGGCTCCGCTCTACCTTTATGTAGTACTGAAGGCTCCGCTCTACCTTTATGTATTACTGAAGGCTCCGCTCTACCTTTATGTAGTACTGAAGGCTTTGCTCTATCTTTATGTAGTACTGAAGGCTTTGCTCTACCTTTATGTAGTACTGAAGTCTCTGCTCTTCCTTTATGTATTACTGAAGGCTCCGCTCTACCCTTTATTTATTACTGAAGGCTCCGCTCTACCTTTATGTATTACTGAAGGCTCCGCTCTACCTTTATGTAGTACTGAAGGCTCCGCTCTACCTTTATGTATTACTGAAGGCTCCGCTCTACCTTTATGTAGTACTGAAGGCTTTGCTCTATCTTTATGTAGTACTGAAGGCTTTGCTCTACCTTTATGTAGTACTGAAGTCTCTGCTCTTCCTTTATGTATTACTGAAGGCTCCGCTCTACCTTTATGTATTACTGAAGGCTCCGCTCTACCTTTATGTATTACTGAAGGCTCTGCTCTACCTTTATGTAGTACTGAAGGCTCTGCTCTACCTTTATGTAGTACTGAAGGCTCTGCTCTACCTTTATGTAGTACTGAAGGCTCTGCTCTACCTTTATGTAGTACTGAAGGCTTCGCTCTACCTTTATGTATTACTGAAGACTCCGCTCTACCTTTATGTAGTACTGAAGGCTCCGCTCTACTTTTATGTAGTACTGAAGGCTCTGCTCTACCTTTATGTAGTACTGAAGGCTCTGCTCTACCTTTATGTAGTACTGAAGGCTCCGCTCTACCTTTATGTAGTACTGAAGGCTCTGCTCTACCTTTATGTATTACTGAAGGCTCTGCTCTACCTTTATGTATTACTGAAGGCTCTGCTCTTCCTTTATGTATTACTGAAGGCTCCGCTCTACCTTTATGTATTACTGAAGGCTCCGCTCTACCTTTATGTATTACTGAAGGCTCTGCTCTACCTTTATGTAGTACTGAAGGCTTCGCTCTACCTTTATGTATTACTGAAGACTCCGCTCTACCTTTATGTAGTACTGAAGGCTCCGCTCTACTTTTATGTAGTACTGAAGGCTCTGCTCTACCTTTATGTAGTACTGAAGGCTCTGCTCTACCTTTATGTAGTACTGAAGGCTCCGCTCTACCTTTATGTAGTACTGAAGGCTCTGCTCTACCTTTTATGTATTACTGAAGGCTCTGCTCTACCTTTATGTATTACTGAAGGCTCTGCTCTTCCTTTATGTATTACTGAAGGCTCCGCTCTACCTTTATGTATTACTGAAGGCTCCGCTCTACCTTTATGTATTACTGAAGGCTCCGCTCTACCTTTATGTAGTACTGAAGGCTCTGCTCTACCTTTATGTAGTACTGAAGGCTCCGCTCTACCTTTATGTAGTACTGAAGGCTCCGCTCTACCTTTATGTAGTACTGAAGGCTCCGCTCTACCTTTATGTAGTACTGAAGGCTCCGCTCTACCTTTATGTAGTACTGAAGGCTCTGCTCTACCTTTATGTATTACTGAAGGATCTGCTCTACCTTTATGTATTACTGAAGGCTCCGCTCTACCTTTATGCAGTACTGAAGGCTCTGCTCTACCTTTATGTAGTACTGAAGGCTCCGCTCTACCTTTATGTAGTACTGAAGGCTCTGCTCTAACTTTATGTATTTCTGAAGGCTCTGCTCTACCTTTATGTAGTACTGAAGGCTCTGCTCTACCTTTATGTAGTACGGAAGGCTCCGCTCTACCTTTATGTAGTACTGAAGGCTCTGCTCTACCTTTATGTATTACTGAAGGCTCCGCTCTACCTTTATGTAGTACTGAAGGCTCTGCTCTACCTTTATGTAGTACTGAAGGCTCCGCTCTACCTTTATGTAGTACTGAAGGCTCTGCTCTACCTTTATGTATTACTGAAGGCTCTGCTCTACCTTTATGTATTACTGAAGGCTCTGCTCTACCTTTATGTATTACTGAAGGCTCCGCTCTACCTTTATGTATTACTGAAGGCTCTGCTCTACCTTTATGTATTACTGAAGGCTCCGCTCTACCTTTATGTATTACTGAAGGCTCCGCTCTACCTTTATGTATTACTGAAGGCTCCGCTCTACCTTTATGTAGTACTGAAGGCTCCGCTCTACCTTTATGTAGTACTGAAGGCTCTGCTCTACCTTTATGTATTACTGAAGTCTCTGCTCTTCCTTTATGTATTACTGAAGGCTCCGCTCTACCTTTATGTATTACTGAAGGCTCCGCAATACCTTTATGTATTACTGAAGGCTCTGCTCTACCTTTATGTAGTACTGAAGGCTCTGCTCTACCTTTATGTAGTACTGAAGGCTCTGCTCTACCTTTATGTAGTACTGAAGGCTCTGCTCTACCTTTATGTAGTACTGAAGGCTTCGCTCTACCTTTATGTATTACTGAAGACTCCGCTCTACCTTTATGTAGTACTGAAGGCTCCGCTCTACTTTTATGTAGTACTGAAGGCTCTGCTCTACCTTTATGTATTACTGAAGGCTCCGCTCTACCTTTATGTATTACTGAAGGCTCCGCTCTACCTTTATGTATTACTGAAGGCTCTGCTCTACCTTTATGTAGTACTGAAGGCTCTGCTCTACCTTTATGTAGTACTGAAGGCTCTGCTCTACCTTTATGTAGTACTGAAGGCTCTGCTCTACCTTTATGTATTACTGAAGTCTCTGCTCTTCCTTTATGTATTACTGAAGGCTCCGCTCTACCTTTATGTATTACTGAAGGCTCCAAATACCTTTATGTATTACTGAAGGCTCTGCTCTACCTTTATGTAGTACTGAAGGCTCTGCTCTACCTTTATGTAGTACTGAAGGCTCTGCTCTACCTTTATGTAGTACTGAAGGCTCTGCTCTACCTTTATGTAGTACTGAAGGCTTCGCTCTACCTTTATGTATTACTGAAGACTCCGCTCTTCCTTTATGTAGTACTGAAGGCTCCGCTCTACTTTTATGTAGTACTGAAGGCTCTGCTCTACCTTTATGTAGTACTGAAGGCTCTGCTCTACCTTTATGTAGTACTGAAGGCTCCGCTCTACCTTTATGTAGTACTGAAGGCTCTGCTCTACCTTTATGTATTACTGAAGGCTCTGCTCTACCTTTATGTATTACTGAAGGCTCTGCTCTTCCTTTATGTATTACTGAAGGCTCCACTCTACCTTTATGTATTACTGAAGGCTCCGCTCTACCTTTATGTATTACTGAAGGCTCCGCTCTACCTTTATGTAGTACTGAAGGCTCTGCTCTACCTTTATGTATTACTGAAGGCTCCGCTCTACCTTTATGTAGTACTGAAGGCTCCGCTCTACCTTTATGTAGTACTGAAGGCTCCGCTCTACCTTTATGTAGTACTGAAGGCTCCGCTCTACCTTTATGTAGTACTGAAGGCTCTGCTCTACCTTTATGTATTACTGAAGGATCTGCTCTACCTTTATGTATTACTGAAGGCTCCGCTCTACCTTTATGCAGTACTGAAGGCTCTGCTCTACCTTTATGTAGTACTGAAGGCTCCGCTCTACCTTTATGTAGTACTGAAGGCTCTGCTCTAACTTTATGTATTTCTGAAGGCTCTGCTCTACCTTTATGTAGTACTGAAGGCTCTGCTCTACCTTTATGTAGTACTGAAGGCTCTGCTCTACCTTTATGTATTTCTGAAGGCTCTGCTGTACCTTTATGTATTACTGAAGGCTCCGCAATACCTTTATGTATTACTGAAGGCTCTGCTCTACCTTTATGTAGTACTGAAGGCTCTGCTCTACCTTTATGTAGTACTGAAGGCTCTGCTCTACCTTTATGTAGTACTGAAGGCTCTGCTCTACCTTTATGTAGTACTGAAGGCTTCGCTCTATCTTTATGTATTACTGAAGACTCCGCTCTACCTTTATGTAGTACTGAAGGCTCCGCTCTACCTTTATGTATAACTGAAGGCTCTGCTCTACCTTTATGTATTACTGAAGGCTCCGCTCTACCTTTATGTAGTACTGAAGGCTCTGCTCTACCTTTATGTAGTACTGAAGGCTCCGCTCTACCTTTATGTAGTACTGAAGGCTCTGCTCTACCTTTATGTATTACTGAAGGCTCCGCTCTACCTTTATGTAGTACTGAAGGCTCCGCTCTACCTTTATGTATTACTGAAGGCTCCGCTCTACCTTTATGTAGTACTGAAGGCTTTGCTCTATCTTTATGTAGTACTGAAGGCTTTGCTCTACCTTTATGTAGTACTGAAGTCTCTGCTCTTCCTTTATGTATTACTGAAGGCTCCGCTCTACCTTTATTTATTACTGAAGGCTCCGCTCTACCTTTATGTATTACTGAAGGCTCCGCTCTACCTTTATGTAGTACTGAAGGCTCCGCTCTACCTTTATGTATTACTGAAGGCTCCGCTCTACCTTTATGTAGTACTGAAGGCTTTGCTCTATCTTTATGTAGTACTGAAGGCTTTGCTCTACCTTTATGTAGTACTGAAGTCTCTGCTCTTCCTTTATGTATTACTGAAGGCTCCGCTCTACCTTTATGTATTACTGAAGGCTCCGCTCTACCTTTATGTATTACTGAAGGCTCTGCTCTACCTTTATGTAGTACTGAAGGCTCTGCTCTACCTTTATGTAGTACTGAAGGCTCTGCTCTACCTTTATGTAGTACTGAAGGCTCTGCTCTACCTTTATGTAGTACTGAAGGCTTCGCTCTACCTTTATGTATTACTGAAGACTCCGCTCTACCTTTATGTAGTACTGAAGGCTCCGCTCTACTTTTATGTAGTACTGAAGGCTCTGCTCTACCTTTATGTAGTACTGAAGGCTCTGCTCTACCTTTATGTAGTACTGAAGGCTCCGCTCTACCTTTATGTAGTACTGAAGGCTCTGCTCTACCTTTATGTATTACTGAAGGCTCTGCTCTACCTTTATGTATTACTGAAGGCTCTGCTCTTCCTTTATGTATTACTGAAGGCTCCGCTCTACCTTTATGTATTACTGAAGGCTCCGCTCTACCTTTATGTATTACTGAAGGCTCTGCTCTACCTTTATGTAGTACTGAAGGCTTCGCTCTACCTTTATGTATTACTGAAGACTCCGCTCTACCTTTATGTAGTACTGAAGGCTCCGCTCTACTTTTATGTAGTACTGAAGGCTCTGCTCTACCTTTATGTAGTACTGAAGGCTCTGCTCTACCTTTATGTGGTACTGAAGGCTCCGCTCTACCTTTATGTAGTACTGAAGGCTCTGCTCTACCTTTATGTATTACTGAAGGCTCTGCTCTACCTTTATGTATTACTGAAGGCTCTGCTCTTCCTTTATGTATTACTGAAGGCTCCGCTCTACCTTTATGTAGTACTGAAGGCTCCGCTCTACCTTTATGTATTACTGAAGGCTCCGCTCTACCTTTATGTAGTACTGAAGGCTCTGCTCTACCTTTATGTAGTACTGAAGGCTCCGCTCTACCTTTATGTAGTACTGAAGGCTCCGCTCTACCTTTATGTAGTACTGAAGGCTCCGCTCTACCTTTATGTAGTACTGAAGGCTCCGCTCTACCTTTATGTAGTACTGAAGGCTCTGCTCTACCTTTATGTATTACTGAAGGATCTGCTCTACCTTTATGTATTACTGAAGGCTCCGCTCTACCTTTATGCAGTACTGAAGGCTCTGCTCTACCTTTATGTAGTACTGAAGGCTCCGCTCTACCTTTTATGTAGTACTGAAGGCTCTGCTCTAACTTTATGTATTTCTGAAGGCTCTGCTCTACCTTTATGTAGTACTGAAGGCTCTGCTCTACCTTTATGTAGTACGGAAGGCTCCGCTCTACCTTTATGTAGTACTGAAGGCTCTGCTCTACCTTTATGTATTACTGAAGGCTCCGCTCTACCTTTATGTAGTACTGAAGGCTCTGCTCTACCTTTATGTAGTACTGAAGGCTCCGCTCTACCTTTATGTAGTACTGAAGGCTCTGCTCTACCTTTATGTATTACTGAAGGCTCTGCTCTACCTTTATGTATTACTGAAGGCTCTGCTCTACCTTTATGTATTACTGAAGGCTCCGCTCTACCTTTATGTATTACTGAAGGCTCTGCTCTACCTTTATGTATTACTGAAGGCTCCGCTCTACCTTTATGTATTACTGAAGGCTCCGCTCTACCTTTATGTATTACTGAAGGCTCCGCTCTACCTTTATGTAGTACTGAAGGCTCCGCTCTACCTTTATGTAGTACTGAAGGCTCTGCTCTACCTTTATGTATTACTGAAGTCTCTGCTCTTCCTTTATGTATTACTGAAGGCTCCGCTCTACCTTTATGTATTACTGAAGGCTCCGCAATACCTTTATGTATTACTGAAGGCTCTGCTCTACCTTTATGTAGTACTGAAGGCTCTGCTCTACCTTTATGTAGTACTGAAGGCTCTGCTCTACCTTTATGTAGTACTGAAGGCTCTGCTCTACCTTTATGTAGTACTGAAGGCTTCGCTCTACCTTTATGTATTACTGAAGACTCCGCTCTACCTTTATGTAGTACTGAAGGGCTCCGCTCTACTTTTATGTAGTACTGAAGGCTCTGCTCTACCTTTATGTATTACTGAAGGCTCCGCTCTACCTTTATGTATTACTGAAGGCTCCGCTCTACCTTTATGTATTACTGAAGGCTCTGCTCTACCTTTATGTAGTACTGAAGGCTCTGCTCTACCTTTATGTAGTACTGAAGGCTCTGCTCTACCTTTATGTAGTACTGAAGGCTCTGCTCTACCTTTATGTATTACTGAAGTCTCTGCTCTTCCTTTATGTATTACTGAAGGCTCCGCTCTACCTTTATGTATTACTGAAGGCTCCGCAATACCTTTATGTATTACTGAAGGCTCTGCTCTACCTTTATGTAGTACTGAAGGCTCTGCTCTACCTTTATGTAGTACTGAAGGCTCTGCTCTACCTTTATGTAGTACTGAAGGCTCTGCTCTACCTTTATGTAGTACTGAAGGCTTCGCTCTACCTTTATGTATTACTGAAGACTCCGCTCTTCCTTTATGTAGTACTGAAGGCTCCGCTCTACTTTTATGTAGTACTGAAGGCTCTGCTCTACCTTTATGTAGTACTGAAGGCTCTGCTCTACCTTTATGTAGTACTGAAGGCTCCGCTCTACCTTTATGTAGTACTGAAGGCTCTGCTCTACCTTTATGTATTACTGAAGGCTCTGCTCTACCTTTATGTATTACTGAAGGCTCTGCTCTTCCTTTATGTATTACTGAAGGCTCCACTCTACCTTTATGTATTACTGAAGGCTCCGCTCTACCTTTATGTATTACTGAAGGCTCCGCTCTACCTTTATGTAGTACTGAAGGCTCTGCTCTACCTTTATGTATTACTGAAGGCTCCGCTCTACCTTTATGTAGTACTGAAGGCTCCGCTCTACCTTTATGTAGTACTGAAGGCTCCGCTCTACCTTTATGTAGTACTGAAGGCTCCGCTCTACCTTTATGTAGTACTGAAGGCTCTGCTCTACCTTTATGTATTACTGAAGGATCTGCTCTACCTTTATGTATTACTGAAGGCTCCGCTCTACCTTTATGCAGTACTGAAGGCTCTGCTCTACCTTTATGTAGTACTGAAGGCTCCGCTCTACCTTTATGTAGTACTGAAGGCTCTGCTCTAACTTTATGTATTTCTGAAGGCTCTGCTCTACCTTTATGTAGTACTGAAGGCTCTGCTCTACCTTTATGTAGTACTGAAGGCTCTGCTCTACCTTTATGTATTTCTGAAGGCTCTGCTGTACCTTTATGTATTACTGAAGGCTCCGCAATACCTTTATGTATTACTGAAGGCTCTGCTCTACCTTTATGTAGTACTGAAGGCTCTGCTCTACCTTTATGTAGTACTGAAGGCTCTGCTCTACCTTTATGTAGTACTGAAGGCTCTGCTCTACCTTTATGTAGTACTGAAGGCTTCGCTCTATCTTTATGTATTACTGAAGACTCCGCTCTACCTTTATGTAGTACTGAAGGCTCCGCTCTACTTTTATGTAGTACTGAAGGCTCTGCTCTACCTTTATGTATTACTGAAGGCTCCGCTCTACCTTTATGTATTACTGAAGGCTCCGCTCTACCTTTATGTATTACTGAAGGCTCTGCTCTACCTTTATGTAGTACTGAAGGCTCTGCTCTACCTTTATGTAGTACTGAAGGCTCTGCTCTACCTTTATGTAGTACTGAAGGCTCTGCTCTACCTTTATGTATTACTGAAGTCTCTGCTCTTCCTTTATGTATTACTGAAGGCTCCGCTCTACCTTTATGTATTACTGAAGGCTCCGCAATACCTTTATGTAGTACTGAAGGCTCTGCTCTACCTTTATGTAGTACTGAAGGCTCTGCTCTACCTTTATGTAGTACTGAAGGCTCTGCTCTACCTTTATGTAGTACTGAAGGCTCTGCTCTACCTTTATGTAGTACTGAAGGCTTCGGCTCTACCTTTATGTATTACTGAAGACTCCGCTCTACCTTTATGTAGTACTGAAGGCTCCGCTCTACTTTTATGTAGTACTGAAGGCTCTGCTCTACCTTTATGTAGTACTGAAGGCTCTGCTCTACCTTTATGTAGTACTGAAGGCTCCGCTCTACCTTTATGTAGTACTGAAGGCTCTGCTCTACCTTTATGTATTACTGAAGGCTCTGCTCTTCCTTTATGTATTACTGAAGGCTCCGCTCTACCTTTATGTATTAATGAAGGCTCCGCTCTACCTTTATGTATTACTGAAGGCTCCGCTCTACCTTTATGTAGTACTGAAGGCTCTGCTCTACCTTTATGTAGTACTGAAGGCTCCGCTCTACCTTTATGTAGTACTGAAGGCTCCGCTCTACCTTTATGTAGTACTGAAGGCTCCGCTCTACCTTTATGTAGTACTGAAGGCTCCGCTCTACCTTTATGTAGTACTGAAGGCTCTGCTCTACCTTTATGTATTACTGAAGGATCTGCTCTACCTTTATGTATTACTGAAGGCTCCGCTCTACCTTTATGCAGTACTGAAGGCTCTGCTCTACCTTTATGTAGTACTGAAGGCTCCGCTCTACCTTTATGTAGTACTGAAGGCTCTGCTCTAACTTTATGTATTTCTGAAGGCTCTGCTCTACCTTTATGTAGTACTGAAGGCTCTGCTCTACCTTTATGTAGTACTGAAGGCTCCGCTCTACCTTTATGTAGTACTGAAGGCTCTGCTCTACCTTTATGTATTACTGAAGGCTCCGCTCTACCTTTATGTAGTACTGAAGGCTCTGCTCTACCTTTATGTAGTACTGAAGGCTCCGCTCTACCTTTATGTAGTACTGAAAGCTCTGCTCTACCTTTATGTATTACTGAAGGCTCTGCTCTACCTTTATGTATTACTGAAGGCTCTGCTCTACCTTTATGTATTACTGAAGGCTCCGCTCTACCTTTATGTAGTACTGAAGTCTCTGCTCTTCCTTTATGTATTACTGAAGGCTCCGCTCTACCTTTATGTATTACTGAAGGCTCCGCTCTACCTTTATGTATTACTGAAGGCTCTGCTCTACCTTTATGTAGTACTGAAGGCTCTGCTCTACCTTTATGTAGTACTGAAGGCTCTGCTCTACCTTTATGTAGTACTGAAGGCTCTGCTCTACCTTTATGTATTACTGAAGTCTCTGCTCTTCCTTTATGTATTACTGAAGGCTCCGCTCTACCTTTATGTATTACTGAAGGCTCCGCAATACCTTTATGTATTACTGAAGGCTCTGCTCTACCTTTATGTAGTACTGAAGGCTCTGCTCTACCTTTATGTAGTACTGAAGGCTCTGCTCTACCTTTATGTAGTACTGAAGGCTCTGCTCTACCTTTATGTAGTACTGAAGGCTCCGCTCTACCTTTATGTATTACTGAAGACTCCGCTCTACCTTTATGTAGTACTGAAGGCTCCGCTCTACTTTTATGTAGTACTGAAGGCTCTGCTCTACCTTTATGTAGTACTGAAGGCTCTGCTCTACCTTTATGTAGTACTGAAGGCTCCGCTCTACCTTTATGTAGTACTGAAGGCTCTGCTCTACCTTTATGTATTACTGAAGGCTCTGCTCTACCTTTATGTATTACTGAAGGCTCTGCTCTTCCTTTATGTATTACTGAAGGCTCCGCTCTACCTTTATGTATTACTGAAGGCTCCGCTCTACCTTTATGTATTACTGAAGGCTCCGCTCTACCGTTATGTAGTACTGAAGGCTCTGCTCTACCTTTATGTAGTACTGAAGGCTCCGCTCTACCTTTATGTAGTACTGAAGGCTCCGCTCTACCTTTATGTATTACTGAAGGCTCCGCTCTACCTTTATGTAGTACTGAAGGCTTTGCTCTACCTTTATGTATAACTGAAGGCTCCGCTCTACCTTTATGTATTACTGAAGGCTCCGCTCTACCTTTATGTAGTACTGAAGGCTCTGCTCTACCTTTATGTAGTACTGAAGGCTCCGCTCTACCTTTATGTAGTACTGAAGGCTCTGCTCTACCTTTATGTATTACTGAAGTCTCCGCTCTACCTTTATGTAGTACTGAAGGCTCTGCTCTAACTTTATGTAGTACTGAAGGCTCTGCTCTACCTTTATGTAGTACTGAAGGCTCCGTTCTACCTTTATGTAGTACTGAAGGCTCCGCTCTACCTTTATGTATTACTGAAGGCTCCGCAATACCTTTATGTATTACTGAAGGCTCTGCTCTACCTTTATGTAGTACTGAAGGCTCTGCTCTACCTTTATGTAGTACTGAAGGCTCTGCTATACCTTTATGTAGTACTGAAGGCTCCACTCTACCTTTATGTAGTACTGAAGGCTCTGCTCTACCTTTATGTATTACTGAAGGCTCTGCTCTACCTTTATGTATTACTGAAGGCTCTGCTCTACCTTTATGTATTACTGAAGGCTCCGCTCTACCTTTATGTATTACTGAAGGCTCTGCTCTACCTTTATGTATTACTGAAGGCTCCGCTCTACCTTTATGTATTACTGAAGGCTCCGCTCTACCTTTATGTATTACTGAAGGCTCCGCTCTACCTTTATGTAGTACTGAAGGCTCCGCTCTACCTTTATGTATTACTGAAGGCTCCGCTCTACCTTTATGTATTACTGAAGGCTCCGCTCTACCTTTATGTATTACTGAAGGCTCCGCTCTACCTTTATGTAGTACTGAAGGCTCAGCTCTACCTTTATGTAGTACTGAAGGCTCCGCTCTACCTTTATGTAGTACTGAAGGCTCCGCTCTACCTTTATGTAGTACTGAAGGCTCCGCTCTACCTATATGTAGCACTGAAGGCTCCGCTCTGCCTTTATGTAGTACTGAAGGCTCTGCTCTACCTTTATGTATTACTGAAGGCTCCGCTCTACCTTTATGTAGTACTGAAGGCTCCGCTCTACCTTTATGTAGTACTGAAGGCTCTGCTCTACCTTTATGTAGTACTGAAGGCTCTGCTCTACCTTTATGTAGTACTGAAGGCTCTGCTCTACCTTTATGTAGTACTGAAGGCTCTGCTCTACCTTTATGTATTACTGAAGGCTCTGCTCTACCTTTATGTATTACTGAAGGCTCTGCTCTACCTTTATGTAGTACTGAAGGCTCTGCTCTACCTTTATGTAGTACTGAAGGCTCTGCTCTATCTTTATGTATTACTGAAGGCTCTGCTCTACCTTTATGTAGTACTGAAGGCTCTGCTCTACCTTTATGTAGTACTGAAGGCTCTGCTCTACCTTTATGTATTACTGAAGGCTCTGCTCTACCTTTAGGTAGTACTGAAGGCTCTGCTCTACCTTTATGTAGTAATGAAGGCTCTGCTCTACCTTTATGTAGTACTGAAGGCTCTGCTCTACCTTTATGTAGTACTGAAGGCTCCGCTCTACCTTTATGTATTACTGAAGGCTCCGCTCTACCTTTATGTATTACTGAAGGCTCCGCTCTACCTTTATGTAGTACTGAAGGCTTTGCTCTATCTTTATGTAGTACTGAAGGCTTTGCTCTACCTTTATGTAGTACTGAAGTCTCTGCTCTTCCTTTATGTATTACTGAAGGCTCCGCTCTACCTTTATGTATTACTGAAGGCTCCGCTCTACCTTTATGTATTACTGAAGGCTCTGCTCTACCTTTATGTAGTACTGAAGGCTCTGCTCTACCTTTATGTAGTACTGAAGGCTCTGCTCTACCTTTATGTATTACTGAAGGCTCTGCTCTATCTTTAGGTAGTACTGAAGGCTCTGCTCTACCTTTATGTAGTAATGAAGGCTCTGCTCTACCTTTATGTAGTACTGAAGGCTCTGCTCTACCTTTATGTAGTACTGAAGGCTCCGCTCTACCTTTATGTATTACTGAAGGCTCCGCTCTACCTTTATGTATTACTGAAGGCTCCGCTCTACCTTTATGTAGTACTGAAGGCTTTGCTCTATCTTTATGTAGTACTGAAGGCTTTGCTCTACCTTTATGTAGTACTGAAGTCTCTGCTCTTCCTTTATGTATTACTGAAGGCTCCGCTCTACCTTTATGTATTACTGAAGGCTCCGCTCTACCTTTATGTATTACTGAAGGCTCTGCTCTACCTTTATGTAGTACTGAAGGCTCTGCTCTACCTTTATGTAGTACTGAAGGCTCTGCTCTACCTTTATGTAGTACTGAAGGCTCTGCTCTACCTTTATGTATTACTGAAGGCTCTGCTCTTCCTTTATGTATTACTGAAGGCTCCGCTCTACCTTTATGTAGTACTGAAGGCTCCGCTATACCTTTATGTATTACTGAAGGCTCTGCTCTACCTTTATGTAGTACTGAAGGCTCTGCTCTACCTTTATGTAGTACTGAAGGCTCTGCTCTACCTTTATGTAGTACTGAAGGCTCTGCTCTACCTTTATGTAGTACTGAAGGCTCCGCTCTACCTTTATGTATTACTGAAGACTCCGCTCTACCTTTATGTAGTACTGAAGGCTCCGCTCTACCTTTATGTAGTACTGAAGGCTCTGCTCTACCTTTATGTAGTACTGAAGGCTCTGCTCTACCTTTATGTAGTACTGAAGGCTCCGCTCTACCTTTATGTAGTACTGAAGGCTCTGCTCTACCTTTATGTATTACTGAAGGCTCTGCTCTACCTTTATGTATTACTGAAGGCTCTGCTCTTCCTTTATGTATTACTGAAGGCTCCGCTCTACCTTTATGTATTACTGAAGGCTCCGCTCTACCTTTATGTATTACTGAAGGCTCCGCTCTATCTTTATGTAGTACTGAAGGCTCTGCTCTACCTTTATGTAGTACTGAAGGCTCCGCTCTACCTTTATGTAGTACTGAAGGCTCCGCTCTACCTTTATGTATTACTGAAGGCTCCGCTCTACCTTTATGTAGTACTGAAGGCTTCACTCTACCTTTATGTATAACTGAAGGCTCCGCTCTACCTTTATGTATTACTGAAGGCTCCGCTCTACCTTTATGTAGTACTGAAGGCTCTGCTCTACCTTTATGTAGTACTGAAGGCTCCGCTCTACCTTTATGTAGTACTGAAGGCTCTGCTCTACCTTTATGTATTACTGAAGTCTCCGCTCTACCTTTATGTAGTACTGAAGGCTCTGCTCTAACTTTATGTAGTACTGAAGGCTCTGCTCTACCTTTATGTAGTACTGAAGGCTCCGCTCTACCTTTATGTATTACTGAAGGCTCCGCTCTACCTTTATGTATTACTGAAGGCTCCGCTCTACCTTTATGTAGTACTGAAGGCTTTGCTCTATCTTTATGTAGTACTGAAGGCTTTGCTCTACCTTTTATGTAGTACTGAAGTCTCTGCTCTTCCTTTATGTATTACTGAAGGCTCCGCTCTACCTTTATGTATTACTGAAGGCTCCGCTCTACCTTTATGTATTACTGAAGGCTCTGCTCTACCTTTATGTAGTACTGAAGGCTCTGCTCTACCTTTATGTAGTACTGAAGGCTCTGCTCTACCTTTATGTATTACTGAAGGCTCTGCTCTACCTTTAGGTAGTACTGAAGGCTCTGCTCTACCTTTATGTAGTAATGAAGGCTCTGCTCTACCTTTATGTAGTACTGAAGGCTCTGCTCTACCTTTATGTAGTACTGAAGGCTCCGCTCTACCTTTATGTATTACTGAAGGCTCCGCTCTACCTTTATGTATTACTGAAGGCTCCGCTCTACCTTTATGTAGTACTGAAGGCTTTGCTCTATCTTTATGTAGTACTGAAGGCTTTGCTCTACCTTTATGTAGTACTGAAGTCTCTGCTCTTCCTTTATGTATTACTGAAGGCTCCGCTCTACCTTTATGTATTACTGAAGGCTCCGCTCTACCTTTATGTATTACTGAAGGCTCTGCTCTACCTTTATGTAGTACTGAAGGCTCTGCTCTACCTTTATGTAGTACTGAAGGCTCTGCTCTACCTTTATGTAGTACTGAAGGCTCTGCTCTACCTTTATGTATTACTGAAGGCTCTGCTCTTCCTTTATGTATTACTGAAGGCTCCGCTCTACCTTTATGTATTACTGAAGGCTCCGCAATACCTTTATGTATTACTGAAGGCTCTGCTCTACCTTTATGTAGTACTGAAGGCTCTGCTCTACCTTTATGTAGTACTGAAGGCTCTGCTCTACCTTTATGTAGTACTGAAGGCTCTGCTCTACCTTTATGTAGTACTGAAGGCTTCGCTCTACCTTTATGTATTACTGAAGACTCCGCTCTACCTTTATGTAGTACTGAAGGCTCCGCTCTACTTTTATGTAGTACTGAAGGCTCTGCTCTACCTTTATGTAGTACTGAAGGCTCTGCTCTACCTTTATGTAGTACTGAAGGCTCCGCTCTACCTTTATGTAGTACTGAAGGCTCTGCTCTACCTTTATGTATTACTGAAGGCTCTGCTCTACCTTTATGTATTACTGAAGGCTCTGCTCTTCCTTTATGTATTACTGAAGGCTCCGCTCTACCTTTATGTATTACTGAAGGCTCCGCTCTACCTTTATGTATTACTGAAGGCTCCGCTCTATCTTTATGTAGTACTGAAGGCTCTGCTCTACCTTTATGTAGTACTGAAGGCTCCGCTCTACCTTTATGTAGTACTGAAGGCTCCGCTCTACCTTTATGTATTACTGAAGGCTCCGCTCTACCTTTATGTAGTACTGAAGGCTTCACTCTACCTTTATGTATAACTGAAGGCTCCGCTCTACCTTTATGTATTACTGAAGGCTCCGCTCTACCTTTATGTAGTACTGAAGGCTCTGCTCTACCTTTATGTAGTACTGAAGGCTCCGCTCTACCTTTATGTAGTACTGAAGGCTCTGCTCTACCTTTATGTATTACTGAAGTCTCCGCTCTACCTTTATGTAGTACTGAAGGCTCTGCTCTAACTTTATGTAGTACTGAAGGCTCTGCTCTACCTTTATGTAGTACTGAAGGCTCCGCTCTACCTTTATGTATTACTGAAGGCTCCGCTCTACCTTTATGTATTACTGAAGGCTCCGCTCTACCTTTATGTAGTACTGAAGGCTTTGCTCTATCTTTATGTAGTACTGAAGGCTTTGCTCTACCTTTATGTAGTACTGAAGGCTCTGCTCTTCCTTTATGTATTACTGAAGGCTCCGCTCTACCTTTATGTATTACTGAAGGCTCCGCTCTACCTTTATGTATTACTGAAGGCTCTGCTCTACCTTTATGTAGTACTGAAGGCTCTGCTCTACCTTTATGTAGTACTGAAGGCTCTGCTCTACCTTTATGTATTACTGAAGGCTCTGCTCTACCTTTATGTAGTACTGAAGGCTCTGCTCTACCTTTTATGTAGTAATGAAGGCTCTGCTCTACCTTTATGTAGTACTGAAGGCTCTGCTCTACCTTTTATGTAGTACTGAAGGCTCCGCTCTACCTTTATGTATTACTGAAGGCTCCGCTCTACCTTTATGTATTACTGAAGGCTCCGCTCTACCTTTATGTAGTACTGAAGGCTTTGCTCTATCTTTATGTAGTACTGAAGGCTTTGCTCTACCTTTATGTAGTACTGAAGTCTCTGCTCTTCCTTTATGTATTACTGAAGGCTCCGCTCTACCTTTATGTATTACTGAAGGCTCTGCTCTACCTTTATGTATTACTGAAGGCTCTGCTCTACCTTTATGTAGTACTGAAGGCTCTGCTCTACCTTTATGTAGTACTGAAGGCTCTGCTCTACCTTTATGTAGTACTGAAGGCTCTGCTCTACCTTTATGTATTACTGAAGGCTCTGCTCTTCCTTTATGTATTACTGAAGGCTCCGCTCTACCTTTATGTATTACTGAAGGCTCCGCTCTACCTTTATGTATTACTGAAGGCTCTGCTCTACCTTTATGTAGTACTGAAGGCTCTGCTCTACCTTTATGTAGTACTGAAGGCTCTGCTCTACCTTTATGTAGTACTGAAGGCTCTGCTCTACCTTTATGTAGTACTGAAGGCTTCGCTCTACCTTTATGTATTACTGAAGACTCCGCTCTACCTTTATGTAGTACTGAAGGCTCCGCTCTACCTTTATGTAGTACTGAAGGCTCTGCTCTACCTTTATGTAGTACTGAAGGCTCTGCTCTACCTTTATGTAGTACTGAAGGCTCCGCTCTACCTTTATGTAGTACTGAAGGCTCTGCTCTACCTTTATGTATTACTGAAGGCTCTGCTCTACCTTTATGTATTACTGAAGGCTCTGCTCTTCCTTTATGTAGTACTGAAGGCTCCGCTCTACCTTTATGTATTACTGAAGGCTCCGCTCTACCTTTATGTATTACTGAAGGCTCCGCTCTACCTTTATGTAGTACTGAAGGCTCTGCTCTACCTTTATGTAGTACTGAAGGCTCCGCTCTACCTTTATGTAGTACTGAAGGCTCCGCTCTACCTTTATGTATTACTGAAGGCTCCGCTCTACCTTTATGTAGTACTGAAGGCTTCGCTCTACCTTTATGTATAACTGAAGGCTCCGCTCTACCTTTATGTATTACTGAAGGCTCCGCTCTACCTTTATGTAGTACTGAAGGCTCTGCTCTACCTTTATGTAGTACTGAAGGCTCCGCTCTACCTTTATGTAGTACTGAAGGCTCTGCTCTACCTTTATGTATTACTGAAGTCTCCGCTCTACCTTTATGTAGTACTGAAGGCTCTGCTCTAACTTTATGTAGTACTGAAGGCTCTGCTCTACCTTTATGTAGTACTGAAGGCTCCGCTCTACCTTTATGTAGTACTGAAGGCTCCGCTCTACCTTTATGTATTACTGAAGGCTCCGCAATACCTTTATGTATTACTGAAGGCTCTGCTCTACCTTTATGTAGTACTGAAGGCTCTGCTCTACCTTTATGTAGTACTGAAGGCTCTGCTCTACCTTTATGTAGTACTGAAGGCTCCGCTCTACCTTTATGTAGTACTGAAGGCTCTGCTCTACCTTTATGTATTACTGAAGGCTCTGCTCTACCTTTATGTATTACTGAAGGCTCTGCTCTACCTTTATGTATTACTGAAGGCTCCGCTCTACCTTTATGTATTACTGAAGGCTCTGCTCTACCTTTATGTATTACTGAAGGCTCCGCTCTACCTTTATGTATTACTGAAGGCTCCGCTCTACCTTTATGTATTACTGAAGGCTCCGCTCTACCTTTATGTAGTACTGAAGGCTCTGCTCTACCTTTATGTATTACTGAAGGCTCCGCTCTACCTTTATGTATTACTGAAGGCTCCGCTCTACCTTTATGTATTACTGAAGGCTCCGCTCTACCTTTATGTAGTACTGAAGGCTCAGCTCTACCTTTATGTAGTACTGAAGGCTCCGCTCTACCTTTATGTAGTACTGAAGGCTCCGCTCTACCTTTATGTAGTACTGAAGGCTCCGCTCTACCTTTATGTAGCACTGAAGGCTCCGCTCTACCTTTATGTAGTACTGAAGGCTCTGCTCTACCTTTATGTATTACTGAAGGCTCCGCTCTACCTTTATGTAGTACTGAAGGCTCCGCTCTACCTTTATGTAGTACTGAAGGCTCTGCTCTACCTTTATGTAGTACTGAAGGCTCTGCTCTACCTTTATGTAGTACTGAAGGCTCTGCTCTACCTTTATGTAGTACTGAAGGCTCTGCTCTACCTTTATGTATTACTGAAGGCTCTGCTCTACCTTTATGTAGTACTGAAGGCTCTGCTCTACCTTTATGTAGTACTGAAGGCTCTGCTCTATCTTTATGTATTACTGAAGGCTCTGCTCTACCTTTATGTAGTACTGAATTCTCTGCTCTACCTTTATGTAGTACTGAAGGCTCTGCTCTACCTTTATGTATTACTGAAGGCTCTGCTCTACCTTTAGGTAGTACTGAAGGCTCTGCTCTACCTTTATGTAGTAATGAAGGCTCTGCTCTACATTTATGTAGTACTGAAGGCTCTGCTCTACCTTTATGTAGTACTGAAGGCTCCGCTCTACCTTTATGTATTACTGAAGGCTCCGCTCTACCTTTATGTATTACTGAAGGCTCCGCTCTACCTTTATGTAGTACTGAAGGCTCTGCTCTATCTTTATGTAGTACTGAAGGCTTTGCTCTACCTTTATGTAGTACTGAAGGCTCTGCTCTACCTTTATGTATTACTGAAGGCTCCGCTCTACCTTTATGTAGTACTGAAGGCTCCGCTCTACCTTTATGTATTACTGAAGGCTCTGCTCTACCTTTATGTAGTACTGAAGGCTCTGCTCTACCTTTATGTAGTACTGAAGGCTCTGCTCTACCTTTATGTATTACTGAAGGCTCTGCTCTACCTTTATGTAGTACTGAAGGCTCTGCTCTACCTTTATGTAGTAATGAAGGCTCTGCTCTACCTTTATGTAGTACTGAAGGCTCTGCTCTACCTTTATGTAGTACTGAAGGCTCCGCTCTACCTTTATGTATTACTGAAGGCTCTGCTCTACCTTTATGTATTACTGAAGGCTCCGCTCTACCTTTATGTAGTACTGAAGGCTTTGCTCTATCTTTATGTAGTACTGAAGGCTTTGCTCTACCTTTATGTAGTACTGAAGTCTCTGCTCTTCCTTTATGTATTACTGAAGGCTCCGCTCTACCTTTATGTATTACTGAAGGCTCCGCTCTACCTTTATGTATTACTGAAGGCTCTGCTCTACCTTTATGTAGTACTGAAGGCTCTGCTCTACCTTTATGTAGTACTGAAGGCTCTGCTCTACCTTTATGTAGTACTGAAGGCTCTGCTCTACCTTTATGTATTACTGAAGTCTCTGCTCTTCCTTTATGTATTACTGAAGGCTCCGCTCTACCTTTATGTATTACTGAAGGCTCCGCTATACCTTTATGTATTACTGAAGGCTCTGCTCTACCTTTATGTAGTTCTGAAGGCTCTGCTCTACCTTTATGTAGTACTGAAGGCTCTGCTCTACCTTTATGTAGTACTGAAGGCTCTGCTCTACCTTTATGTAGTACTGAAGGCTTCGGCTCTACCTTTATGTATTACTGAAGACTCCGCTCTACCTTTATGTAGTACTGAAGGCTCCGCTCTACTTTTATGTAGTACTGAAGGCTCTGCTCTACCTTTTATGTAGTACTGAAGGCTCTGCTCTACCTTTATGTAGTACTGAAGGCTCCGCTCTACCTTTATGTAGTACTGAAGGCTCTGCTCTACCTTTTATGTATTACTGAAGGCTCTGCTCTACCTTTATGTATTACTGAAGGCTCTGCTCTACCTTTATGTATTACTGAAGGCTCCGCTCTACCTTTATGTATTACTGAAGGCTCCGCTCTACCTTTATGTATTACTGAAGGCTCCGCTCTACCTTTATGTAGTACTGAAGGCTCTGCTCTACCTTTATGTAGTACTGAAGGCTTCGCTCTACCTTTATGTATAACTGAAGGCTCCGCTCTACCTTTATGTAGTACTGAAGGCTCCGCTCTACCTTTATGTAGTACTGAAGGCTCTGCTCTACCTTTATGTAGTACTGAAGGCTCCGCTCTACCTTTATGTAGTACTGAAGGCTCTGCTCTACCTTTATGTATTACTGAAGTCTCCGCTCTACCTTTATGTAGTACTGAAGGCTCTGCTCTAACTTTATGTAGTACTGAAGGCTCTGCTCTACCTTTATGTAGTACTGAAGGCTCCGCTCTACCTTTATGTAGTACTGAAGGCTCCGCTCTACCTTTATGTATTACTGAAGGCTCCGCAATACCTTTATGTATTACTGAAGGCTCTGCTCTACCTTTATGTAGTACTGAAGGCTCTGCTCTACCTTTTATGTAGTACTGAAGGCTCTGCTCTACCTTTATGTAGTACTGAAGGCTCCACTCTACCTTTATGTAGTACTGAAGGCTCTGCTCTACCTTTATGTATTACTGAAGGCTCTGCTCTACCTTTATGTATTACTGAAGGCTCTGCTCTACCTTTATGTATTACTGAAGGCTCCGCTCTACCTTTATGTATTACTGAAGGCTCTGCTCTACCTTTTATGTATTACTGAAGGCTCCGCTCTACCTTTATGTATTACTGAAGGCTCCGCTCTACCTTTATGTATTACTGAAGGCTCCGCTCTACCTTTATGTAGTACTGAAGGCTCCGCTCTACCTTTATGTATTACTGAAGGCTCCGCTCTACCTTTATGTATTACTGAAGGCTCCGCTCTACCTTTATGTATTACTGAAGGCTCCGCTCTACCTTTATGTAGTACTGAAGGCTCAGCTCACCTTTATGTAGTACTGAAGGCTCCGCTCTACCTTTATGTAGTACTGAAGGCTCCGCTCTACCTTTTATGTAGTACTGAAGGCTCCGCTCTACCTTTATGTAGCACTGAAGGCTCCGCTCTACCTTTATGTAGTACTGAAGGCTCTGCTCTACCTTTATGTATTACTGAAGGCTCCGCTCTACCTTTATGTAGTACTGAAGGCTCCGCTCTACCTTTATGTAGTACTGAAGGCTCTGCTCTACCTTTATGTAGTACTGAAGGCTCTGCTCTACCTTTATGTAGTACTGAAGGCTCTGCTCTACCTTTATGTAGTACTGAAGGCTCTGCTCTACCTTTATGTATTACTGAAGGCTCTGCTCTACCTTTATGTAGTACTGAAGGCTCTGCTCTACCTTTATGTAGTACTGAAGGCTCTGCTCTACCTTTATGTAGTACTGAAGGCTCCGCTCTACCTTTATGTAGTACTGAAGGCTCTGCTCTACCTTTATGTATTACTGAAGGTTCTGCTCTACCTTTATGTATTACTGAAGGCTCTGCTCTTCCTTTATGTATTACTGAAGGCTCCGCTCTACCTTTATGTATTACTGAAGGCTCCGCTCTACCTTTATGTATTACTGAAGGCTCCGCTCTACCTTTATGTAGTACTGAAGGCTCTGCTCTACCTTTATGTAGTACTGAAGGCTCCGCTCTACCTTTATGTAGTACTGAAGGCTCCGCTCTACCTTTATGTATTACTGAAGGCTCCGCTCTACCTTTATGTAGTACTGAAGGCTTCGCTCTACCTTTATGTATAACTGAAGGCTCCGCTCTACCTTTATGTATTACTGAAGGCTCCGCTCTACCTTTATGTAGTACTGAAGGCTCTGCTCTACCTTTATGTAGTACTGAAGGCTCCGCTCTACCTTTATGTGGTACTGAAGGCTCTGCTCTACCTTTTATGTATTACTGAAGGCTCCGCTCTACCTTTATGTAGTACTGAAGGCTCTGCTCTACCTTTATGTAGTACTGAAGGCTCTGCTCTACCTTTATGTAGTACTGAAGGCTCCGCTCTACCTTTATGTAGTACTGAAGGCTCCGCTCTACCTTTATGTATTACTGAAGGCTCTGCTCTACCTTTATGTATTACTGAAGGCTCCGCTCTAACTTGATGTATTACTGAAGGCTCTGCTCTACCTTTATGTAGTACTGAAGGCTCTGCTCTACCTTTATGTAGTACTGAAGGCTCCGCTCTACCTTTATGTAGTACTGAAGGCTCTGCTCTACCTTTATGTATTACTGAAGGCTCCGCTCTACCTTTATGTAGTACTGAAGGCTCTGCTCTACCTTTATGTAGTACTGAAGGCTCCGCTCTACCTTTTATGTAGTACTGAAGGCTCTGCTCTACCTTTATGTATTACTGAAGGCTCTGCTCTACCTTTATGTAGTACTGAAGGCTCCGCTCTACCTTTATATATTACTGAAGGCTCTGCTCTACCTTTATGTATTACTGAAGGCTCCGCTCTACCTTTATGTAGTACTGAAGGCTCTGCTCTACCTTTATGTAGTACTGAAGGCTCCGCTCTACCTTTATGTAGTACTGAAGGCTCTGCTCTACCTTTATGTATTACTGAAGGCTCTGCTCTACCTTTATGTATTACTGAAGGCTCCGCTCTACCTTTATGTATTACTGAAGGCTCTGCTCTACCTTTATGTAGTACTGAAGGCTCTGCTCTACCTTTATGTAGTACTGAAGGCTCCGCTCTACCTTTATGTAGTACTGAAGGCTCTGCTCTACCTTTATGTATTACTGAAGGCTCTGCTCTACCTTTTATGTAGTACTGAAGGCTCTGCTCTACCTTTATGTAGTACTGAAGGCTCCGCTCTACCTTTATGTAGTACTGAAGGCTCTGCTCTACCTTTATGTAGTACTGAAGGCTCTGCTCTACCTTTATGTATTACTGAAGGCTCTGCTCTACCTTTATGTAGTACTGAAGGCTCCGCTCTACCTTTATGTATTACTGAAGGCTCTGCTCTACCTTTTATGTAGTACTGAAGGCTCTGCTCTACCTTTATGTAGTACTGAAGGCTCCGCTCTACCTTTATGTAGTACTGAAGGCTCTGCTCTACCTTTATGTAGTACTGAAGGCTCTGCTCTACCTTTATGTAGTACTGAAGGCTCCGCTCTACCTTTATGTAGTACTGAAGGCTCTGCTCTACCTTTATGTATTACTGAAGGCTCCGCTCTACCTTTATGTAGTACTGAAGGCTCTGCTCTACCTTTATGTAGTACTGAAGGCTCCGCTCTACCTTTATGTAGTACTGAAGGCTCTGCTCTACCTTTATGTATTACTGAAGGCTCTGCTCTACCTTTATGTATTACTGAAGGCTCTGCTCTACCTTTATGTATTACTGAAGGCTCTGCTCTACCTTTATGTAGTACTGAAGGCTCTGCTCTACCTTTATGTAGTACTGAAGGCTCCGCTCTACCTTTATGTAGTACTGAAGGCTCTGCTCTACCTTTATGTATTACTGAAGGCTCCGCTCTACCTTTATGTAGTACTGAAGGCTCTGCTCTACCTTTATGTAGTACTGAAGGCTCCGCTCTACCTTTATGTAGTACTGAAGGCTCTGCTCTACCTTTATGTATTACTGAAGGCTCCGCTCTACCTTTATGTAGTACTGAAGGCTCTGCTCTACCTTTTATGTAGTACTGAAGGCTCCGCTCTACCTTTATGTAGTACTGAAGGCTCTGCTCTACCTTTATGTATTACTGAAGGCTCTGCTCTACCTTTATGTATTACTGAAGGCTCTGCTCTACCTTTATGTAGTACTGAAGGCTCTGCTCTACCTTTATGTAGTACTGAAGGCTCTGCTCTACCTTTATGTAGTACTGAAGGCTCCGCTCTACCTTTATGTATTACTGAAGGCTCTGCTCTACCTTTATGTAGTACTGAAGGCTCCGCTCTACCTTTATGTAGTACTGAAGGCTCTGCTCTACCTTTATGTATTACTGAAGGCTCCGCTCTACCTTTATGTAGTACTGAAGGCTCTGCTCTACCTTTATGTAGTACTGAAGGCTCTGCTCTACCTTTATGTAGTACTGAAGGCTCCGCTCTACCTTTATGTAGTACTGAAGGCTCCGCTCTACCTTTATGTAGTACTGAAGGCTCCGCTCTACCTTTATGTAGTACTGAAGGATCTGCTCTACCTTTATGTAGTACTGAAGGCTCTGCTCTACCTTTATGTAGTACTGAAGGCTCTGCTCTACCTTTATGTAGTACTGAAGGCTCTGCTCTACCTTTATGTAGTACTGAAGGCTCTGCTCTACCTTTATGTATTACTGAAGGCTCTGCTCTACCTTTATGTAGTACTGAAGGCTCCGCTCTACCTTTATGTAGTACTGAAGGCTCTGCTCTACCTTTATGTAGTACTGAAGGCTCCGCTCTACCTTTATGTAGTACTGAAGGCTCTGCTCTACCTTTATGTAGTACTGAAGGCTCCGCTCTACCTTTATGTAGTACTGAAGGCTCCGCTCTACCTTTATGTATTACTGAAGGCTCTGCTCTACCTTTATGTAGTACTGAAGGCTCTGCTCTACCTTTATGTAGTACTGAAGGCTCCGCTCTACCTTTATGTAGTACTGAAGGCTCTGCTCTACCTTTATGTAGTACTGGAAGGCTCCGCTCTACCTTTATGTAGTACTGAAGGCTCTGCTCTACCTTTATGTAGTACTGAAGGCCGCTCTACCTTTATGTAGTACTGAAGGCTCCGCTCTACCTTTATGTAGTACTGAAGGCTCTGCTCTACCTTTATGTAGTACTGAAGGCTCTGCTCTACCTTTATGTAGTACTGAAGGCTCCGCTCTACCTTTATGTATTACTGAAGGCTCTGCTCTACCTTTATGTAGTACTGAAGGCTCCGCTCTACCTTTATGTAGTACTGAAGGCTCCGCTCTACCTTTATGTAGTACTGAAGGCTCTGCTCTACCTTTATGTATTACTGAAGGCTCCGCTCTACCTTTATGTAGTACTGAAGGCTCTGCTCTACCTTTATGTAGTACTGAAGGCTCCGCTCTACCTTTATGTAGTACTGAAGGCTCCGCTCTACCTTTATGTAGTACTGAAGGCTCTGCTCTACCTTTATGTAGTACTGAAGGCTCTGCTCTACCTTTTATGTATTACTGAAGGCTCTGCTCTACCTTTATGTATTACTGAAGGCTCTGCTCTACCTTTTATGTAGTACTGAAGGCTCTGCTCTACCTTTATGTAGTACTGAAGGCTCTGCTCTACCTTTATGTAGTACTGAAGGCTCTGCTCTACCTTTATGTATTACTGAAGGCTCCGCTCTACCTTTATGTAGTACTGAAGGCTCTGCTCTACCTTTATGTAGTACTGAAGGCTCTGCTCTACCTTTATGTAGTACTGAAGGCTCTGCTCCTACCTTTATGTATTACTGAAGGCTCTGCTCTACCTTTATGTAGTACTGAAGGCTCTGCTCTACCTTTATGTAGTACTGAAGGCTCCGCTCTACCTTTTATGTATTACTGAAGGCTCTGCTCTACCTTTATGTAGTACTGAAGGCTCCGCTCTACCTTTATGTAGTACTGAAGGCTCTGCTCTACCTTTATGTAGTACTGAAGGCTCTGCTCTACCTTTTTATGTAGTACTGAAGGCTCTGCTCAACCTTTATGTAGTACTGAAGGCTCCGCTCTACCTTTATGTATTACTGAAGGCTCTGCTCTACCTTTATGTAGTACTGAAGGCTCTGCTCTACCTTTTATGTAGTACTGAAGGCTCCGTCTACCTTTTATATAGTACTGAAGGCTCTGCTCTACCTTTTATGTATTACTGAAGGCTCCGCTCTACCTTTATGTAGTACTGAAGGCTCTGCTCTACCTTTATGTAGTACTGAAGGCTCTGCTCTACCTTTATGTAGTACTGAAGGCTCTGCTCTACCTTTATGTAGTACTGAAGGCTCCGCTCTACCTTTATGTAGTACTGAAGGCTCTGCTCTACCTTTTATGTAGTACTGAAGGCTCTGCTCTACCTTTATGTAGTACTGAAGGCTCGCTCTACCTTTAGTGAGCTCACTGAAGGCTCTGCTCTACCTTTTATGTAGTACTGAAGGCTCCGCTCTACCTTTATGTAGTACTGAAGGCTCTGCTCTACCTTTATGTATTACTGAAGGCTCCGCTCTACCTTTATGTAGTACTGAAGGCTCTGCTCTACCTTTTATGTAGTACTGAAGGCTCCGCTCTACCTTTATGTAGTACTGAAGGCTCTGCTCTACCTTTATGTATTACTGAAGGCTCTGTCTACCTTTATGTAGTACTGAAGGCTCTGCTCTACCTTTATGTAGTACTGAAGGCTCCGCTCTACCTTTATGTAGTACTGAAGGCTCTGCTCTACCTTTATGTATTACTGAAGGCTCTGCTCTACCTTTATGTAGTACTGAAGGCTCTGCTCTACCTTTATGTAGTACTGAAGGCTCCGCTCTACCTTTATGTAGTACTGAAGGCTCTGCTCTACCTTTATGTATTACTGAAGGCTCCGCTCTACCTTTATGTATTACTGAAGGCTCTGCTCTACCTTTATGTATTACTGAAGGCTCCGCTCTACCTTTATGTAGTACTGAAGGCTCTGCTCTACCTTTATGTAGTACTGAAGGCTCCGCTCTACCTTTATGTATTACTGAAGGCTCCGCTCTACCTTTATGTAGTACTGAAGGCTCCGCTCTACCCTTATGTAGTACTGAAGGCTCCGCTCTACCTTTATGTATTACTGAAGGCTCCGCTCTACCTTTATGTATTACTGAAGGCTCCGCTCTACCTTTTATGTATTACTGAAGGCTCCGCTCTACCTTTATGTAGTACTGAAGGCTCTGCTCTACCTTTTATGTAGTACTGAAGGCTCTGCTCTACCTTTATGTAGTACTGAAGGCTCCGCTCTACCTTTATGTAGTACTGAAGGCTCCGCTCTACCTTTATGTAGTACTGAAGGCTCTGCTCTACCTTTATGTAGTACTGAAGGCTCTGCTCTACCTTTATGTAGTACTGAAGGCTCCGCTCTACCTTTATGTAGTACTGAAGGCTCCGCTCTACCTTTATGTAGTACTGAAGGCTCTGCTCTACCTTTATGTATTACTGAAGGGTCTGCTCTACCTTTATGTATTACTGAAGGCTCCGCTCTACCTTTATGCAGTACTGAAGGCTCTGCTCTACCTTTATGTAGTACTGAAGGCTCCGCTCTACCTTTTATGTAGTACTGAAGGCTCTGCTCTACCTTTATGTATTACTGAAGGCTCTGCTCTACCTTTATGTAGTACTGAAGGCTCTGCTCTACCTTTATGTAGTACTGAAGGCTCCGCTCTACCTTTATGTAGTACTGAAGGCTCTGCTCTACCTTTATGTATTACTGAAGGCTCCGCTCTACCTTTATGTAGTACTGAAGGCTCTGCTCTACCTTTATGTAGTACTGAAGGCTCCGCTCTACCTTTTATGTAGTACTGAAGGCTCTGCTCTACCTTTATGTATTACTGAAGGCTCTGCTCTACCTTTTATGTATTACTGAAGGCTCTGCTCTACCTTTATGTATTACTGAAGGCTCCGCTCTACCTTTATGTATTACTGAAGGCTCTGCTCTACCTTTATGTATTACTGAAGGCTCCGCTCTACCTTTATGTATTACTGAAGGCTCCGCTCTACCTTTATGTAGTACTGAAGGCTCCGCTCTACCTTTACGTAGTACTGAAGGCTCTGCTCTACCTTTATGTATTCCTGAAGGCTCTGCTCTACCTTTATGTATTACTGAAGGCTCTGCTTACTTTATGTATTACTGAAGGCTCCGTCTGCCTTTATGTAGTACTGAAGGCTCTGCTCTACCTTTATGTATTACTGAAGGCTCTGCTTTACCTTTATGTATTACTGAAGGCTCTGCTCTACCTTTATGTAGTACTGAAGGCTCTGCTCTACCTTTATGTAGTACTGAAGGCTCCACTACCTTTATGTATTACTGAAGGCTCTGCTCTACCTTTATGTATTACTGAAGGCTCTGCTCTACCTTTTATGTAGTACGGAAGGCTCTGCTCTACCTTTATGTAGTACTGAAGGCTCCGCTCTACCTTATGTATTACTGAAGGCTCTGCTCTACCTTTTATGTATTACTGAAGGCTCTGCTCTACCTTTATGTAGTACTGAAGGCTCTGCTCTACCTTTATGTAGTACTGAAGGCTCCGCTCTACCTTTATGTAGTACTGAAGGCTCTGCTCTACCTTTATGTATTACTGAAGGCTCTGCTCTACCTTTATGTATTACTGAAGGCTCCGCTCTACCTTTATGTAGTACTGAAGGCTCCGCTCTACCTTTATGTAGTACTGAAGGCTCTGCTCTACCTTTATGTAGTACTGAAGGCTCCGCTCTACCTTTATGTAGTACTGAAGGCTCTGCTCTACCTTTATGTAGTACTGAAGGCTCCGCTCTACCTTTATGTAGTACTGAAGGCTCTGCTCTACCTTTATGTAGTACTGAAGGCTCCGCTCTACCTTTATGTAGTACTGAAGGCTCTGCTCTACCTTTATGTAGTACTGAAGGCTCCGCTCTACCTTTATGTATTACTGAAGGCTCTGCTCTACCTTTATGTAGTACTGAAGGCTCCGCTCTACCTTTATGTAGTACTGAAGGCTCCGCTCTACCTTTATGTAGTACTGAAGGCTCTGCTCTACCTTTATGTATTACTGAAGGCTCCGCTCTACCTTTATGTAGTACTGAAGGCTCCGCTCTACCTTTATGTATTACTGAAGGCTCTGCTCTACCTTTATGTATTACTGAAGGCTCCGCTCTACCTTTATGTAGTACTGAAGGCTCTGCTCTACCTTTATGTAGTACTGAAGGCTCCGCTCTACCTTTATGTAGTACTGAAGGCTCTGCTCTACCTTTATGTAGTACTGAAGGCTCCGCTCTACCTTTATGTATTACTGAAGGCTCCGCTCTACCTTTATGTATTACTGAAGGCTCTGCTCTACCTTTATGTAGTACTGAAGGCTCTGCTCTACCTTTATGTAGTACTGAAGGCTCCGCTCTACCTTTATGTAGTACTGAAGGCTCTGCTCTACCTTTATGTATTACTGAAGGCTCTGCTCTACCTTTATGTAGTACTGAAGGCTCTGCTCTACCTTTATGTAGTACTGAAGGCTCCGCTCTACCTTTATGTAGTACTGAAGGCTCTGCTCTACCTTTATGTATTACTGAAGGCTCTGCTCTACCTTTATGTAGTACTGAAGGCTCTGCTCTACCTTTATGTAGTACTGAAGGCTCCGCTCTACCTTTATGTAGTACTGAAGGCTCTGCTCTACCTTTATGTATTACTGAAGGCTCCGCTCTACCTTTATGTATTACTGAAGGCTCTGCTCTACCTTTATGTATTACTGAAGGCTCCGCTCTACCTTTATGTAGTACTGAAGGCTCTGCTCTACCTTTTATGTAGTACTGAAGGCTCCGCCTACCTTTATGTAGTACTGAAGGCTCTGCTCTACCTTTATGTAGTACTGAAGGCTCTGCTCTACCTTTATGTATTACTGAAGGCTCCGCTCTACCTTTATGTAGTACTGAAGGCTCCGCTCTACCTTTACGTATAACTGAAGGCTCTGCTCTACCTTTATGTATTACTGAAGGCTCCGCTCTACCTTTATGTAGTACTGAAGGCTCTGCTCTACCTTTATGTAGTACTGAAGGCTCCGCTCTACCTTTATGTAGTACTGAAGGCTCTGCTCTACCTTTTATGTATTACTGAAGGCTCCGCTCTACCTTTATGTAGTACTGAAGGCTCTGCTCTACCTTTATGTAGTACTGAAGGCTCTGCTCTACCTTTATGTAGTACTGAAGGCTCCGCTCTACCTTTATGTAGTACTGAAGGCTCCGCTCTACCTTTTATGTAGTACTGAAGGCTCTGCTCTACCTTTATGTATTACTGAAGGATCTGCTCTACCTTTATGTATTACTGAAGGCTCCGCTCTACCTTTATGTAGTACTGAAGGCTCTGCTCTACCTTTATGTAGTACTGAAGGCTCCGCTCTACCTTTATGTAGTACTGAAGGCTCTGCTCTACCTTTATGTATTACTGAAGGCTCTGCTCTACCTTTATGTAGTACTGAAGGCTCTGCTCTACCTTTATGTAGTACTGAAGGCTCCGCTCTACCTTTATGTAGTACTGAAGGCTCTGCTCTACCTTTATGTATTACTGAAGGCTCCGCTCTACCTTTATGTAGTACTGAAGGCTCTGCTCTACCTTTATGTAGTACTGAAGGCTCTGCTCTACCTTTACGTAGTACTGAAGGCTCTGCTCTACCTTTATGTAGTACTGAAGGCTCTGCTCTACCTTTATGTATTACTGAAGGCTCTGCTCTACCTTTATGTATTACTGAAGGCTCCGCTCTACCTTTATGTAGTACTGAAGGCTCTGCTCTACCTTTATGTATTACTGAAGGCTCCGCTCTACCTTTATGTATTACTGAAGGCTCCGCTCTACCTTTATGTAGTACTGAAGGCTCCGCTCTACCTTTATGTAGTACTGAAGGCTCCGCTCTACCTTTATGTATTACTGAAGGCTCCGCTCTACCTTTATGTATTACTGAAGGCTCCGCTCTACCTTTATGTATTACTGAAGGCTCTGCTCTACCTTTATGTAGTACTGAAGGCTCCGCTCTACCTTTATGTAGTACTGAAGGCTCTGCTCTACCTTTATGTAGTACTGAAGGCTCTGCTCTACCTTTATGTAGTACTGAAGGCTCCGCTCTACCTTTATGTAGTACTGAAGGCTCCGCTCTACCTTTATGTAGTACTGAAGGCTCTGCTCTACCTTTATGTAGTACTGAAGGCTCTGCTCTACCTTTATGTAGTACTGAAGGCTCTGCTCTACCTTTATGTAGTACTGAAGGCTCCGCTCTACCTTTATGTAGTACTGAAGGCTCCGCTCTACCTTTATGTATTACTGAAGGGCTCCGCTCTACCTTTATGTATTACTGAAGGCTCCGCTCTACCTTTATGCAGTACTGAAGGCTCTGCTCTACCTTTATGTAGTACTGAAGGCTCCGCTCTACCTTTATGTAGTACTGAAGGCTCTGCTCTACCTTTATGTATTACTGAAGGCTCTGCTCTACCTTTATGTAGTACTGAAGGCTCTGCTCTACCTTTATGTAGTACTGAAGGCTCCGCTCTACCTTTATGTAGTACTGAAGGCTCTGCTCTTGACCTTTTATGTATTACTGAAGGCTCCGCTCTACCTTTATGTAGTACTGAAGGCTCTGCTCTACCTTTATGTAGTACTGAAGGCTCTGCTCTACCTTTATGTAGTACTGAAGGCTCTGCTCTACCTTTATGTAGTACTGAAGGCTCTGCTCTACCTTTATGTAGTACTGAAGGCTCTGCTCTACCTTTATGTATTACTGAAGGCTCTACCTTTATGGTACTGAAGGCTCTGCTCTACCTTTATGTATTACTGAAGGCTCCGCCTACCTTTATGTATTACTGAAGGCTCTGCTCTACCTTTATGTATTACTGAAGGCTCCGTCTACCTTTATGTAGTACTGAAGGCTCCGCTCTACCTTTATGTATTACTGAAGGCTCAGCTCTACCTTTATGTATTACTGAAGGCTCTGCTCTACCTTTTATGTAGTACTGAAGGCTCCGCTCACCTTTATGTAGTACTGAAGGCTCTGCTCTACCTTTATGTAGTACTGAAGGCTCCGCTCTACCTTTATGTAGTACTGAAGGCTCCGCTCTACCTTTATGTAGTACTGAAGGCTCCGCTCTACCTTTATGTAGCACTGAAGGCTCCGCTCTACCTTTATGTAGTACTGAAGGCTCTGCTCTACCTTTATGTATTACTGAAGGCTCCGCTCTACCTTTATGTAGTACTGGAAGGCTCTGCTCTACCTTTTATGTAGTACTGAAGGCTCTGCTCTACCTTTATGTAGTACTGAAGGCTCTGCTCTACCTTTATGTAGTACTGAAGGATCTGCTCTACCTTTATATATTACTGAAGGCTCTGCTCTACCTTTATGTATTACTGAAGGCTCTGCTCTACCTTTATGTAGTACTGAAGGCTCCGCTCTACCTTTATGTATTACTGAAGGCTCTGCTCTACCTTTATGTATTACTGAAGGCTCCGCTCTACCTTTATGTAGTACTGAAGGCTCCGCTCTACCTTTATGTAGTACTGAAGGCTCCGCTCTACCTTTATGTAGTACTGAAGGCTCTGCTCTACCTTTATGTATTACTGAAGGCTCTGCTCTACCTTTATGTATTACTGAAGGCTCCGCTCTACCTTTATGTATTACTGAAGGCTCTGCTCTACCTTTATGTAGTACTGAAGGCTCTGCTCTACCTTTATGTAGTACTGAAGGCTCCGCTCTACCTTTATGTAGTACTGAAGGCTCTGCTCTACCTTTATATATTACTGAAGGCTCTGCTCTACCTTTATGTAGTACTGAAGGCTCTGCTCTACCTTTATGTAGTACTGAAGGCTCCGCTCTACCTTTATGTAGTACTGAAGGCTCTGCTCTACCTTTATGTATTACTGAAGGCTCTGCTCTACCTTTATGTAGTACGGAAGGCTCTGCTCTACCTTTATGTAGTACTGAAGGCTCCGCTCTACCTTTATATATTACTGAAGGCTCTGCTCTACCTTTATGTATTACTGAAGGCTCCGCTCTACCTTTATGTATTACTGAAGGCTCTGCTCTACCTTTATGTATTACTGAAGGATCTGCTCTACCTTTATGTAGTACTGAAGGCTCTGCTCTACCTTTATGTATTACTGAAGGCTCCGCTCTACCTTTATGTATTACTGAAGGCTCTGCTCTACCTTTATGTAGTACTGAAGGCTCCGCTCTACCTTTATGTATTACTGAAGGCTCCGCTCTACCTTTATGTAGTACTGAAGGCTCCGCTCTACCTTTACGTATAACTGAAGGCTCTGCTCTACCTTTATGTATTACTGAAGGCTCCGCTCTACCTTTATGTAGTACTGAAGGCTCTGCTCTACCTTTATGTAGTACTGAAGGCTCCGCTCTACCTTTATGTAGTACTGAAGGCTCTGCTCTACCTTTATGTATTACTGAAGGCTCCGCTCTACCTTTATGTAGTACTGAAGGCTCTGCTCTACCTTTTATGTAGTACTGAAGGCTCTGCTCTACCTTTATGTAGTACTGAAGGCTCCGCTCTACCTTTATGTAGTACTGAAGGCTCCGCTCTACCTTTATGTAGTACTGAAGGCTCTGCTCTACCTTTATGTATTACTGAAGGATCTGCTCTACCTTTATGTATTACTGAAGGCTCCGCTCTACCTTTATGCAGTACTGAAGGCTCTGCTCTACCTTTATGTAGTACTGAAGGCTCCGCTCTACCTTTATGTAGTACTGAAGGCTCTGCTCTACCTTTTTGTATTACTGAAGGCTCTGCTCTACCTTTATGTAGTACTGAAGGCTCTGCTCTACCTTTATGTAGTACTGAAGGGCTCCGCTCTACCTTTATGTAGTACTGAAGGCTCTGCTCTACCTTTATGTATTACTGAAGGCTCCGCTCTACCTTTATGTAGTACTGAAGGCTCTGCTCTACCTTTTATGTAGTACTGAAGGCTCCGCTCTACCTTTACGTAGTACTGAAGGCTCTGCTCACCTTTATGTATTACTGAAGGCTCTGCTCTACCTTTATGTATTACTGAAGGCTCTGCTCTACCTTTATGTATTACTGAAGGCTCCGCTCTACCTTTATGTAGTACTGAAGGCTCTGCTCTACCTTTATGTATTACTGAAGGCTCTGCTCTACCTTTATGTATTACTGAAGGCTCCGCTCTACCTTTATGTATTACTGAAGGCTCCGCTCTACCTTTATGTAGTACTGAAGGCTCCGCTCTACCTTTATGTATTACTGAAGGCTCCGCTCTACCTTTATGTATTACTGAAGGCTCCGCTCTACCTTTATGTATTACTGAAGGCTCCGCTCTACCTTTATGTAGTACTGAAGGCTCAGCTCTACCTTTATGTAGTACTGAAGGCTCTGCTCTACCTTTATGTAGTACTGAAGGCTCTGCTCTACCTTTATGTAGTACTGAAGGATCCGCTCTACCTTTATGTAGTACTGAAGGCTCCGCTCTACCTTTATGTAGTACTGAAGGCTCTGCTCTACCTTTATGTAGTACTGAAGGCTCTGCTCTACCTTTATGTAGTACTGAAGGCTCCGCTCTACCTTTATGTAGTACTGAAGGCTCCGCTCTACCTTTATGTAGTACTGAAGGCTCCGCTCTACCTTTATGTATTACTGAAGGGTCCGCTCTACCTTTATGTATTACTGAAGGCTCCGCTCTACCTTTATGCAGTACTGAAGGCTCTGCTCTACCTTTATGTAGTACTGAAGGCTCCGCTCTACCTTTATGTAGTACTGAAGGCTCTGCTCTACCTTTATGTATTACTGAAGGCTCCGCTCTACCTTTATGTAGTACTGAAGGCTCTGCTCTACCTTTATGTAGTACTGAAGGCTCCGCTCTACCTTTATGTAGTACTGAAGGCTCTGCTCTACCTTTATGTATTACTGAAGGCTCTGCTCTACCTTTATGTATTACTGAAGGCTCTGCTCTACCTTTATGTATTACTGAAGGCTCCGCTCTACCTTTATGTATTACTGAAGGCTCTGCTCTACCTTTATGTATTACTGAAGGCTCCGCTCTACCTTTATGTAGTACTGAAGGCTCCGCTCTACCTTTATGTATTACTGAAGGCTCCGCTCTACCTTTATGTAGTACTGAAGGCTCCGCTCTACCTTTATGTATTACTGAAGGCTCTGCTCTACCTTTATGTATTACTGAAGGCTCCGCTCTACCTTTATGTATTACTGAAGGCTCCGCTCTACCTTTATGTAGTACTGAAGGCTCCGCTCTACCTTTATGTAGTACTGAAGGCTCTGCTCTACCTTTATGTAGTACTGAAGGCTCTGCTCTACCTTTATGTAGTACTGAAGGATCCGCTCTACCTTTATGTAGTACTGAAGGCTCCGCTCTACCTTTATGTAGTACTGAAGGCTCTGCTCTACCTTTATGTAGTACTGAAGGCTCTGCTCTACCTTTATGTAGTACTGAAGGCTCCGCTCTACCTTTATGTAGTACTGAAGGCTCCGCTCTACCTTTATGTAGTACTGAAGGCTCCGCTCTACCTTTATGTATTACTGAAGGCTCCGCTCTACCTTTATGTATTACTGAAGGCTCCGCTCTACCTTTATGCAGTACTGAAGGCTCTGCTCTACCTTTATGTAGTACTGAAGGCTCCGCTCTACCTTTATGTAGTACTGAAGGCTCTGCTCTACCTTTATGTATTACTGAAGGCTCTGCTCTACCTTTATGTAGTACTGAAGGCTCTGCTCTACCTTTATGTAGTACTGAAGGCTCCGCTCTACCTTTATGTAGTACTGAAGGCTCTGCTCTACCTTTATGTATTACTGAAGGCTCCGCTCTACCTTTATGTAGTACTGAAGGCTCTGCTCTACCTTTATGTAGTACTGAAGGCTCCGCTCTACCTTTACGTAGTACTGAAGGCTCTGCTCTACCTTTATGTATTACTGAAGGCTCTGCTCTACCTTTATGTATTACTGAAGGCTCTGCTCTACCTTTATGTATTACTGAAGGCTCCGCTCTACCTTTATGTATTACTGAAGGCTCTGTTCACCATGTATTACTGAAGGCTCGCTCTACCTTTATGTATTACTGAAGGCTCCGATCTACCTTTATGTAGTACTGAAGGCTCCGCTCTACCTTTATGTAGTACTGAAGGCTCCGCTCTACCTTTATGTAGTACTGAAGGCTCTGCTCTACCTTTATGTATTACTGAAGGCTCCGCTCTACCTTTATGTAGTACTGAAGGCTCTGCTCTACCTTTATGTAGTACTGAAGGCTCCGCTCTACCTTTATGTAGTACTGAAGGCTCTGCTCTACCTTTATGTAGTACTGAAGGCTCCGCTCTACCTTTATGTAGTACTGAAGGCTCCGCTCTACCTTTATGTAGTACTGAAGGCTCTGCTCTACCTTTATGTATTACTGAAGGCTCTGCTCTACCTTTATGTAGTACTGAAGGCTCCGCTCTACCTTTATGTAGTACTGAAGGCTCTGCTCTACCTTTATGTAGTACTGAAGGCTCTGCTCTACCTTTATGTAGTACTGAAGGCTCTGCTCTACCTTTATGTAGTACTGAAGGCTCTGCTCTACCTTTATGTATTACTGAAGGCTCTGCTCTACCTTTATGTAGTACTGAAGGCTCCGCTCTACCTTTATATATTACTGAAGGCTCTGCTCTACCTTTATGTATTACTGAAGGCTCCGCTCTACCTTTATGTAGTACTGAAGGCTCTGCTCTACCTTTATGTAGTACTGAAGGCTCCGCTCTACCTTTATGTAGTACTGAAGGCTCTGCTCTACCTTTATGTATTACTGAAGGCTCTGCTCTACCTTTATGTATTACTGAAGGCTCCGCTCTACCTTTATGTATTACTGAAGGCTCTGCTCTACCTTTATGTAGTACTGAAGGCTCTGCTCTACCTTTATGTAGTACTGAAGGCTCCGCTCTACCTTTATGTAGTACTGAAGGCTCTGCTCTACCTTTATGTATTACTGAAGGCTCCGCTCTACCTTTATGTAGTACTGAAGGCTCTGCTCTACCTTTATGTAGTACTGAAGGCTCCGCTCTACCTTTATGTAGTACTGAAGGCTCTGCTCTACCTTTATGTATTACTGAAGGCTCTGCTCTACCTTTATGTAGTACGGAAGGCTCTGCTCTACCTTTATGTAGTACTGAAGGCTCCGCTCTACCTTTATATATTACTGAAGGCTCTGCTCTACCTTTATGTAGTACTGAAGGCTCTGCTCTACCTTTATGTATTACTGAAGGCTCTGCTCTACCTTTATGTATTACTGAAGGCTCTGCTCTACCTTTAGTACTGAAGCTCTGCTCTACCTTTATGTAGTACTGAAGGCTCCGCTCTACCTTTATGTAGTACTGAAGGCTCCGCTCTACCTTTATGTAGTACTGAAGGCTCTGCTCTACCTTTATGTATTACTGAAGGCTCCGCTCTACCTTTATGTAGTACTGAAGGCTCTGCTCTACCTTTATGTATTACTGAAGGCTCCGCTCTACCTTTATGTAGTACTGAAGGGCTCTGCTCTACCTTTATGTAGTACTGAAGGCTCCGCTCTACCTTTATGTAGTACTGAAGGCTCTGCTCTACCTTTATGTATTACTGAAGGCTCCGCTCTACCTTTATGTAGTACTGAAGGCTCTGCTCTACCTTTATGTAGTACTGAAGGCTCTGCTCTACCTTTATGTAGTACTGAAGGCTCCGCTCTACCTTTATGTAGTACTGAAGGCTCCGCTCTACCTTTATGTAGTACTGAAGGCTCTGCTCTACCTTTATGTATTACTGAAGGATCTGCTCTACCTTTATGTATTACTGAAGGCTCCGCTCTACCTTTATGTAGTACTGAAGGCTCTGCTCTACCTTTATGTAGTACTGAAGGCTCCGCTCTACCTTTATGTAGTACTGAAGGCTCTGCTCTACCTTTTTGTATTACTGAAGGCTCTGCTCTACCTTTATGTAGTACTGAAGGCTCTGCTCTACCTTTATGTAGTACTGAAGGCTCCGCTCTACCTTTATGTAGTACTGAAGGCTCTGCTCTACCTTTATGTATTACTGAAGGCTCCGCTCTACCTTTATGTAGTACTGAAGGCTCTGCTCTACCTTTATGTAGTACTGAAGGCTCTGCTCTACCCTTTACGTAGTACTGAAGGCTCTGCTCTACCTTTATGTATTACTGAAGGCTCTGCTCTACCTTTATGTAGTTACTGAAGGCTCTGCTCTACCTTTATGTATTACTGAAGGCTCCGCTCTACCTTTATGTATTACTGAAGGCTCTGCTCTACCTTTATGTATTACTGAAGGCTCCGCTCTACCTTTATGTACTGATTTACTGAAGGCTCCGCTCTACCTTTATGTAGTACTGAAGGCTCCGCCACATGTATTACTGAAGGCTCCGCTACCTTTATGTATTACTGAAGGCTCCGCTCTACCTTTATGTATTACTGAAGGCTCGCTCTACCTTTATGTAGTACTGAAGGCTCCGCTCTACCTTTATGTAGTACTGAAGGCTCCGCTCTACCTTTATGTAGTACTGAAGGCTCTGCTCTACCTTTATGTAGTACTGAAGGCTCTGCTCTACCTTTATGTAGTACTGAAGGCTCCGCTCTACCTTTATGTGTAGTACTGAAGGCTCCGCTCTACCTTTATGTAGTACTGAAGGCTCTGCTCTACCTTTATGTAGTACTGAAGGCTCCGCTCTACCTTTATGTAGTACTGAAGGCTCCGCTCTACCTTTATGTAGTACTGAAGGCTCCGCTCTACCTTTATGTAGTACTGAAGGTCCGCTCTACCTTTATGTATTACTGAAGGGCTCCGCTCTACCTTTATGTATTACTGAAGGCTCTGCTCTACCTTTATGTAGTACTGAAGGCTCCGCTCTACCTTTATGTAGTACTGAAGGCTCTGCTCTACCTTTATGTATTACTGAAGGCTCTGCTCTACCTTTATGTATTACTGAGGCTCTGCTCTACCTTATGTAGTACTGAAGGCTCCGCTCTACCTTTTATGTAGTACTGAAGGCTCCACTTACCTTTATTACTAGAAGGCTCCGCTCTACCTTTATGTAGTACTGAAGGCTCTGCTCTACCTTTATGTAGTACTGAAGGCTCCCGCTCTACCTTTACGTAGTACTGAAGGCTCTGCTCTACCTTTATGTATTACTGAAGGCTCTGCTCTACCTTTATGTATTACTGAAGGCTCTGCTCTACCTTTATGTATTACTGAAGGCTCCGCTCTACCTTTATGTATTACTGAAGGCTCTGCTCTACCTTTATGTATTACTGAAGGCTCCGCTCTACCTTTATGTATTACTGAAGGCTCCGCTCTACCTTTATGTATTACTGAAGGCTCCGCTCTACCTTTATGTAGTACTGAAGGCTCCGCTCTACCTTTATGTATTACTGAAGGCTAAGCTCTACCTTTATGTATTACTGAAGGCTCCGCTCTACCTTTATGTATTACTGAAGGCTCCGCTCTACCTTTATGTAGTACTGAAGGCTCAGCTCTACCTTTATGTAGTACTGAAGGCTCCGCTCTACCTTTATGTAGTACTGAAGGCTCCGACTATGAAGGCTCCCTCTACCTTTATGTAGCACTGAAGGCTCCGCTCTACCTTTATGTAGTACTGAAGGCTCTGCTCTACCTTTATGTATTACTGAAGGCTCCGCTCTACCTTTATGTAGTACTGAAGGCTCCGCTCTACCTTTATGTAGTACTGAAGGCTCTGCTCTACCTTTATGTAGTACTGAAGGCTCTGCTCTACCTTTATGTAGTACTGAAGGATCTGCTCTACCTTTATATATTACTGAAGGCTCTGCTCTACCTTTATGTATTACTGAAGGCTCTGCTCTACCTTTATGTAGTACTGAAGGCTCTGCTCTACCTTTATGTAGTACTGAAGGCTCTGCTCTATCTTTATGTATTACTGAAGGCTCTGCTCTACCTTTATGTAGTACTGAAGGCTCTGCTCTACCTTTATGTAGTACTGAAGGGCTCTGCTCTACCTTTTATGTATTACTGAAGGCTCTGCTCTACCTTTAGGTAGTACTGGAAGGCTCTGCTCTACCTTTATGTAGTAATGAAGGCTCTGCTCTACCTTTATGTAGTACTGAAGGCTCTGCTCTACCTTTATGTAGTACTGAAGGCTCCGCTCTACCTTTATGTATTACTGAAGGCTCCGCTCTACCTTTATGTATTACTGAAGGCTCCGCTCTACCTTTATGTAGTACTGAAGTCTTTGCTCTATCTTTATGTAGTACTGAAGGCTCTGCTCTACCTTTATGTAGTACTGAAGTCTCTGCTCTTCCTTTATGTATTACTGAAGGCTCCGCTCTACCTTTATGTATTACTGAAGGCTCCGCTCTACCTTTATGTATTACTGAAGGCTCCGCTCTACCTTTATGTAGTACTGAAGGCTCTGCTCTACCTTTATGTAGTACTGAAGGCTCTGCTCTACCTTTATGTAGTACTGAAGGCTCTGCTCTACCTTTATGTATTACTGAAGTCTCTGCTCTTCCTTTATGTATTACTGAAGGCTCCGCTCTACCTTTATGTATTACTGAAGGCTCCGCTAATACCTTTATGTATTACTGAAGGCTCTGCTCTACCTTTATGTAGTACTGAAGGCTCTGCTCTACCTTTATGTAGTACTGAAGGCTCTGCTCTACCTTTATGTAGTACTGAAGGCTCTGCTCTACCTTTATGTAGTACTGAAGCGGCTCTGCCTACCTTTATGTATTACTGAAGACTCCGCTCTACCTTTATGTAGTACTGAAGGCTCCGCTCTACTTTTATGTAGTACTGAAGGCTCTGCTCTACCTTTATGTAGTACTGAAGGCTCTGCTCTACCTTTATGTAGTACTGAAGGCTCCGCTCTACCTTTATGTAGTACTGAAGGCTCTGCTCTACCTTTATGTATTACTGAAGGCTCTGCTCTACCTTATGTATTACTGAAGGCTCTGGCTCTCCCTTTATGTATTACTGAAGGCTCCGCTCTACCTTTATGTAGTACTGAAGGCTCCCGCTCTACCTTTATGTAGTACTGAAGGGCTCTGCTCTACCTTTATGTAGTACTGAAGGCTCTGCTCTACCTTTATGTAGTACTGAAGGCTACGTTCTACCTTTATGTAGTACTGAAGGCTCCGCTCTACCTTTATGTAGTACTGAAGGCTCTGCTCTACCTTTATGTATTACTGAAGGCTCCGCCTCACTTTATGTAGTACTGAAGGCTCTGCTCTACCTTTATGTAGTACTGAAGGCTCCGCTCTACCTTTATGTAGTACTGAGAGGCTCCGCCTACCTTTATGTATTACTGAAGGCTCCGCTCTACCTTTATGTAGTACTGAAGGCTCTGCTCTACCTTTATGTACTACTGAAGGCTCCGCCACCTTTATGTATTACTGAAGGCTCCGCTCTACCTTTATGTAGTACTGAAGGCTCTGCTCTACCTTTATGTAGTACTGAAGGCTCTGCTCTACCTTTATGTAGTACTGAAGGCTCGGCCTACCTTTATGTATTACTGAAGGCTCCGCTCTACCTTTATGTAGTACTGAAGGCTCCGTTCTACCTTTATCTATAACTGAAGGCTCTGCTCTACCTTTATGTATAACTGAAGGCTCCGCTCTACCTTTATGTAGTACTGAAGGCTCTGCTTCTACCTTTATGTAGTAACTGAAGGCTCCGCTCTACCTTTATGTAGTACTGAAGGCTCTGCTCTACCTTTATGTATTACTGAAGGCTCCGCTCTACCTTTATGTGTACTGAAGGCTCTGCTCTACCTTTATGTAGTACTGAAGGCTCTGCTCTACCTTTATGTAGTACTGAAGGCTCTGCTCTACCTTTATGTAGTACTGAAGGCTCCGCTCTACCTTTATGTAGTACTGAAGGCTCTGCTCTACCTTTATGTATTACTGAAGGCTCTGCTCTACCTTTATGTATTACTGAAGGCTCCGCTCTACCTTTATGTAGTACTGAAGTCTCTGCTCTACCTTTATGTAGTACTGAAGGCTCCGCTCTACCTTTATGTAGTACTGAAGGCTCTGCTCTACCTTTAATGTATTACTGAAGGCTCCGCTCTACCTTTATGTAGTACTGAAGGCTCTGCTCACCTTTATGTAGTACTGAAGGCTCCGCTCTACTTATGTAGTACTGAAGGCTCTGCTCTACCTTTATGTATTCAAGGCTCCGCTCTACCTTTATGTAGTACTGAAGGCTCTGCCTCTACCTTTATGTAGTACTGAAGGCTCCGCTCTACCTTTATGTAGTACTGAAGGCTCTGCTCTACCTTTTATGTATTACTGAAGGCTCTGCTCTACCTTTTATGTAGTACTGAAGGCTCTGCTCTACCTTTATGTAGTACTGAAGGCTCCGCTCTACCTTTATATATTACTGAAGGCTCTGCTCTACCTTTATGTATTACTGAAGGCTCCGCTCTACCTTTATGAAGTACTGAAGGCTCTGCTCTACCTTTATGTAGTACTGAAGGCTCCGCTCTCACCTTTTATGTAGTACTGAAGGCTCTGCTCTACCTTTATGTATTACTGAAGGCTCTGCTCTACCTTTATGTATTACTGAAGGCTCCGCTCTACCTTTATGTAGTACTGAAGTCTCTGCTCTACCTTTATGTAGTACTGAAGGCTCCGCTCTACCTTTATGTAGTACTGAAGGCTCTGCTCTACCTTTAATGTATTACTGAAGGCTCTGCTCTACCTTTATGTAGTACTGAAGGCTCTGCTCTACCTTTATGTAGTACTGAAGGCTCCGCTCTACCTTTATGTAGTACTGAAGGCTCTGCTCTACCTTTATGTATTACTGAAGGCTCCGCTCTACCTTTATGTAGTACTGAAGGCTCTGCTCTACCTTTATGTAGTACTGAAGGCTCCGCTCTACCTTTATGTAGTACTGAAGGCTCCGCTCTACCTTTATGTATTACTGAAGGCTCTGCTCTACCTTTATGTAGTACTGAAGGCTCTGCTCTACCTTTATGTAGTACTGAAGGCTCCGCTCTACCTTTATATATTACTGAAGGCTCTGCTCTACCTTTATGTATTACTGAAGGCTCCGCTCTACCTTTATGAAGTACTGAAGGCTCTGCTCTACCTTTATGTAGTACTGAAGGCTCCGCTCTACCTTTATGTAGTACTGAAGGCTCTGCTCTACCTTTATGTATTACTGAAGGCTCCGCTCTACCTTTATGTAGTACTGAAGGCTCTGCTCTACCTTTATGTAGTACTGAAGGCTCTGCTCTACCTTTATGTATTACTGAAGGCTCTGCTCTACCTTTATGTATTACTGAATGCTCTGCTCTACCTTTGTGTATTACTGAAGGCTCTGCTCTACCTTTATGTAGTACTGAAGGCTCTGCTCTACCTTTATGTAGTACTGAAGGCTCTGCTCTACCTTATGTATTACTGAAGGCTCTGCTCTACCTTTATGTAGTACTGAAGGCTCTGCTCTACCTTTTAGGTAGTACTGAAGGCTCTGCTCTACCTTTATGTAGTACTGAAGGCTCTGCTCTACCTTTATGTAGTACTGAAGGCTCGCATCTACCTTTATGTATTACTGAAGGCTCTGCTCTACCTTTATGTAGTACTGAAGGCTCCGCTCTACCTTTATGTAGTACTGAAGGCTCTGCTCTACCTTTATGTAGTACTGAAGGCTCTGCTCTACCTTTATGTAGTACTGAAGGCTCTGCTCTACCTTTATGTAGTACTGAAGGCTCCGCTCTACCTTTATGTAGTACTGAAGGCTCTGCTCTACCTTTATGTAGTACTGAAGGCTCCGCTCTACCTTTATGTAGTACTGAAGGCTCTGCTCTACCTTTATGTATTACTGAAGGCTCCGCTCTACCTTTATGTAGTACTGAAGGCTCTGCTCTACCTTTATGTAGTACTGAAGGCTCCGCTCTACCTTTATGTAGTACTGAAGGCTCTGCTCTACCTTTATGTATTACTGAAGGCTCTGCTCTACCTTTATGTAGTACTGAAGGCTCTGCTCTACCTTTATGTAGTACTGAAGGCTCCGCTCTACCTTTTATTATTACTGAAGGCTCTGCTCTACCTTTATGTAGTACTGAAGGCTCCGCTCTACCTTTATGAAGTACTGAAGGCTCTGCTCTACCTTTATGTAGTACTGAAGGCTCCGCTCTACCTTTATGTAGTACTGAAGGCTCTGCTCTACCTTTATGTATTACTGAAGGCTCCGCTCTACCTTTATGTAGTACTGAAGGCTCTGCTCTACCTTTATGTAGTACTGAAGGCTCTGCTCTACCTTTATGTATTACTGAAGGCTCTGCTCTACCTTTATGTATTACTGAATGCTCTGCTCTACCTTTGTGTATTACTGAAGGCTCTGCTCTTCCTTTATGTAGTACTGAAGGCTCTGCTCTACCTTTATGTAGTACTGAAGGCTCTGCTCTACCTTTATGTATTACTGAAGGCTCTGCTCTACCTTTATGTAGTACTGAAGGCTCTGCTCTACCTTTATGTAGTACTGAAGGCTCTGCTCTACCTTTATGTAGTACTGAAGGCTCTGCTCTACCTTTATGTAGTACTGAAGGCTCTGCTCTACCTTTATGTATTACTGAAGGCTCTGCTCTACCTTTATGTATTACTGAAGGGTCCGCCTTACTTTATGTATTACTGAAGGCTCCGCTCTACCTTTATGTATTACTGAAGGCTCCGCTCTACTTTATGTATTACTGAAGGCTCCGCTCTACCTTTATGTAGTACTGAAGGCTCTGCTCTACCTTTATGTAGTACTGAAGGCTCCGCTCTACCTTTATGTAGTACTGAAGGCTCCGCTCTACCTTTATGTATTACTGAAGGCTCCGCTCTACCTTTATGTAGTACTGAAGGCTCTGCTCTACCTTTATGTATTACTGAAGGCTCCGCTCTACCTTTATGTAGTACTGAAGGCTCTGCTCTACCTTTATGTAGTACTGAAGGCTCTGCTCTACCTTTATGTAGTACTGAAGGCTCCGCTCTACCTTTATGTATTACTGAAGGCTCCGCTCTACCTTTATGTATTACTGAAGCGCCTACCTTTATGTATTACTGAAGGCTCCGCTCTACCTTTTATGTATTACTGAAGGCTCCGCTCTACCTTTATGTAGTACTGAAGCTGCTCTACCTTTATGTAGTACTGAAGGCTCTGCTCTACCTTTATGTAGTACTGAAGGCTCCGCTCTACCTTTATGTATTACTGAAGGCTCCGCTCTACCTTTATGTAGTACTGAAGGCTCCGCTCTACCTTTATGTATAACTGAAGGCTCTGCTCTACCTTTATGTAGTACTGAAGGCTCCGCTCTACCTTTTATGTAGTACTGAAGGCTCTGCTCTACCTTTATGTAGTACTGAAGGCTCCGCTCTACCTTTATGTAGTACTGAAGGCTCTGCTCTACCTTTATGTATTACTGAAGGCTCCGCTCTACCTTTATGTAGTACTGAAGGCTCTGCTCTACCTTTATGTAGTACTGAAGGCTCTGCTCTACCTTTATGTAGTACTGAAGGCTCTGCTCTACCTTTATGTAGTACTGAAGGCTCCGCTCTTACCTTTATGTAGTACTGAAGGCTCTGCTCTACCTTTATGTATTACTGAAGGCTCTGCTCTACCTTTATGTATTACTGAAGGCTCCGCTCTACCTTTATGTAGTACTGAAGGCTCTGCTCTACCTTTATGTAGTACTGAAGGCTCCGCTCTACCTTTATGTAGTACTGAAGGCTCTGCTCTACCTTTTATGTATTACTGAAGGCTCTGCTCTACCTTTATGTAGTACTGAAGGCTCTGCTCTACCTTTATGTAGTACTAAAGGCTCCGCTCTACCTTTATGTAGTACTGAAGGCTCTGCTCTACCTTTATGTAGTACTGAAGGCTCCGCTCTACCTTTATGTAGTACTGAAGGCTCTGCTCTACCTTTATGTAGTACTGAAGGCTCCGCTCACCTTTATGTAGTACTGAAGGCTCTGCTCTACCTTTATGTAGTACTGAAGGCTCCGCTCTACCTTTATGTAGTACTGAAGGCTCTGCTTTACGACTTTATGTATTACTGAAGGCTCTGCTCTACCTTTATGTATTACTGAAGGCTCCGCTCTACCTTTATGTAGTACTGAAGGCTCTGCTCTACCTTTATGTAGTACTGAAGGCTCCGCTCTACCTTTATGTAGTACTGAAGGCTCTGCTCTACCTTTATGTATTACTGAAGGCTCTGCTCTACCTTTATGTAGTACTGAAGGCTCCGCTCTACCTTTATGTAGTACTGAAGGCTCCGCTCTACCTTTATGTAGTACTGAAGGCTCTGCTCTACCTTTAATGTATTACTGAAGGCTCTGCTCTACCTTTATGTAGTACTGAAGGCTCTGCTCTACCTTTATGTAGTACTGAAGGCTCCGCTCTACCTTTATGTAGTACTGAAGGCTCTGCTCTACCTTTATGTATTACTGAAGGCTCCGCTCTACCTTTATGTAGTACTGAAGGCTCTGCTCTACCTTTATGTAGTACTGAAGGCTCCGCTCTACCTTTATGTAGTACTGAAGGCTCTGCTCTACCTTTATGTAGTACTGAAGGCTCTGCTCTACCTTTATGTAGTACTGAAGGCTCTGCTCTACCTTTATGTAGTACTGAAGGCTCCGCTCTACCTTTATGTATTACTGAAGGCTCTGCTCTACCTTTATGTATTACTGAAGGCTCCGCTCTACCTTTATGTAGTACTGAAGGCTCTGCTCTACCTTTATGTAGTACTGAAGGCTCCGCTCTACCTTTATGTAGTACTGAAGGCTCTGCTCTACCTTTATGTATTACTGAAGGCTCTGCTCTACCTTTATGTAGTACTGAAGGCTCTGCTCTACCTTTATGTAGTACTGAAGGCTCCGCTCTACCTTTATGTATTACTGAAGGCTCTGCTCTACCTTTATGTATTACTGAAGGCTCCGCTCTACCTTTATGTAGTACTGAAGGCTCTGCTCTACCTTTATGTAGTACTGAAGGCTCTGCTCTACCTTTATGTAGTACTGAAGGCTCTGCTCTACCTTTATGTAGTACTGAAGGCTCTGCTCTACCTTTATGTAGTACTGAAGGCTCTGCTCTACCTTTATGTAGTACTGAAGGCTCTGCTCTACCTTTATGTAGTACTGAAGGCTCTGCTCTACCTTTATGTAGTACTGAAGGCTCTGCTCTACCTTTATGTATTACTGAAGGCTCTGCTCTACCTTTATGTAGTACTGAAGGCTCCGCTCTACCTTTATGTAGTACTGAAGGCTCTGCTCTACCTTTATGTAGTACTGAAGGCTCTGCTCTACCTTTATGTAGTACTGAAGGCTCTGCTCTACCCTTTGTAGTACTGAAGGCTCCGCTCTACCTTTATGTAGTACTGAAGGCTCTGCTCTACCTTTATGTATTACTGAAGGCTCTGCTCTACCTTTATGTATTACTGAAGGCTCCGCTCTACCTTTATGTAGTACTGAAGTCTCTGCTCTACCTTTATGTAGTACTGAAGGCTCCGCTCTACCTTTATGTAGTACTGAAGGCTCTGCTCTACCTTTATGTATTACTGAAGGCTCTGCTCTACCTTTATGTAGTACTGAAGGCTCCGCTCTACCTTTATGTAGTACTGAAGGCTCCGCTCTACCTTTATGTAGTACTGAAGGCTCTGCTCTACCTTTATGTATTACTGAAGGCTCCGCTCTACCTTTATGTAGTACTGAAGGCTCTGCTCTACCTTTATGTAGTACTGAAGGCTCCGCTCTACCTTTATGTAGTACTGAAGGCTCTGCTCTACCTTTATGTATTACTGAAGGCTCTGCTCTACCTTTATGTAGTACTGAAGGCTCTGCTCTACCTTTATGTAGTACTGAAGGCTCCGCTCTACCTTTATGTAGTACTGAAGGCTCTGCTCTACCTTTATGTATTACTGAAGGCTCCGCTCTACCTTTATGTAGTACTGAAGGCTCTGCTCTACCTTTATGTAGTACTGAAGGCTCCGCTCTACCTTTATGTAGTACTGAAGGCTCTGCTCTACCTTTATGTATTACTGAAGGCTCCGCTCTACCTTTATGTAGTACTGAAGGCTCTGCTCTACCTTTATGTAGTACTGAAGGCTCTGCTCTACCTTTATGTATTACTGAAGGCTCTGCTCTACCTTTATGTATTACTGAATGCTCTGCTCTACCTTTGTGTAGTACTGAAGGCTCTGCTCTACCTTTATGTAGTACTGAAGGCTCTGCTCTACCTTTATGTAGTACTGAAGGCTCTGCTCTACCTTTATGTATTACTGAAGGCTCTGCTCTACCTTTATGTAGTACTGAAGGCTCTGCTCTACCTTTATGTAGTACTGAAGGCTCTGCTCTCCCTTTATGTATTACTGAAGGCTCTGCTCTACCTTTATGTAGTACTGAAGGCTCTGCTCTACCTTTATGTAGTACTGAAGGCTCTGCTCTACCTTTATGTAGTACTGAAGGCTCTGCTCTACCTTTATGTATTACTGAAGGCTCTGCTCTACCTTTATGTAGTACTGAAGGCTCTGCTCTACCTTTATGTAGTACTGAAGGCTCTGCTCTACCTTTATGTAGTACTGAAGGCTCCGCTCTACCTTTATGTAGTACTGAAGGCTCCGCTCTACCTTTATGTATTACTGAAGGCTCCGCTCTACCTTTATGTATTACTGAAGGCTCCGCTCTACCTTTATGTAGTACTGAAGGCTCTGCTCTACCTTTATGTAGTACTGAAGGCTCTGCTCTACCTTTATGTAGTACTGAAGGCTCTGCTCTACCTTTATGTAGTACTGAAGGCTCCGCTCTACCTTTATGTAGTACTGAAGGCTCGGCTCTACCTTTATGTATTACTGAAGGCTCCGCTCTACCTTTATGTATTACTGAAGGCTCCGCTCTACCTTTATGTAGTACTGAAGGCTCTGCTCTACCTTTATGTAGTACTGAAGGCTCCGCTCTACCTTTATGTATTACTGAAGGCTCTGCTCTCTACCTTTATGTAGTACTGAAGGCTCTGCTCTACCTTTATGTAGTACTGAAGGCTCTGCTCTACCTTTATGTAGTACTGAAGGCTCGGCTCTACCTTTATGTATTACTGAAGGCTCTGATCTACCTTTATGTAGTACTGAAGGCTCTGCTCTACCTTTATGTAGTACTGAAGGCTCTGCTCTACCTTTATGTATTACTGAAGGCTCCGCTCTACCTTTATGTAGTACTGAAGGCTCCGCTCTACCTTTATGTAGTACTGAAGGCTCCGCTCTACCTTTATGTAGTACTGAAGGCTCTGCTCTACCTTTATGTATTACTGAAGGCTCCGCTCTACCTTTATGTAGTACTGAAGGCTCTGCTCTACCTTTATGTAGTACTGAAGGCTCCGCTCTACCTTTATGTAGTACTGAAGGCTCTGCTCTACCTTTATGTATTACTGAAGGCTCTGCTCTACCTTTATGTAGTACTGAAGGCTCTGCTCTACCTTTATGTAGTACTGAAGGCTCCGCTCTACCTTTATGTATTACTGAAGGCTCTGCTCTACCTTTATGTATTACTGAAGGCTCTGCTCTACCTTTATGTAGTACTGAAGGCTCTGCTCTACCTTTATGTAGTACTGAAGGCTCCGCTCTACCTTTATGTAGTACTGAAGGCTCTGCTCTACCTTTATGTATTACTGAAGGCTCCGCTCTACCTTTATGTAGTACTGAAGGCTCTGCTCTACCTTTATGTAGTACTGAAGGCTCTGCTCTACCTTTATGTATTACTGAAGGCTCTGCTCTACCTTTATGTATTACTGAATGCTCTGCTCTACCTTTATGTATTACTGAAGGCTCTGCTCTACCTTTATGTAGTACTGAAGGCTCTGCTCTACCTTTATGTAGTACTGAAGGCTCTGCTCTACCTTTATGTATTACTGAAGGCTCTGCTCTACCTTTATGTAGTACTGAAGGCTCTGCTCTACCTTTATGTAGTACTGAAGGCTCTGCTCTACCTTTATGTAGTACTGAAGGCTCTGCTCTACCTTTTATGTATTACTGAAGGCTCTGCTCTACCTTTATGTAGTACTGAAGGCTCTGCTCTACCTTTATGTAGTACTGAAGGCTCCGCTCTACCTTTATGTATTACTGAAGGCTCTGCTCTACCTTTATGTATTACTGAAGGCTCCGCTCTACCTTTATGTAGTACTGAAGGCTCTGCTCTACCTTTATGTAGTACTGAAGGCTCTGCTCTACCTTTATGTAGTACTGAAGGCTCTGCTCTACCTTTATGTAGTACTGAAGGCTCCGCTCTACCTTTATGTAGTACTGAAGGCTCTGCTCTACCTTTATGTAGTACTGAAGGCTCTGCTCTACCTTTATGTATTACTGAAGGCTCCGCTCTACCTTTATGTAGTACTGAAGTCTCTGCTCTACCTTTATGTAGTACTGAAGGCTCCGCTCTACCTTTATGTAGTACTGAAGGCTCTGCTCTACCTTTATGTATTACTGAAGGCTCTGCTCTACCTTTATGTAGTACTGAAGGCTCTGCTCTACCTTTATGTAGTACTGAAGGCTCTGCTCTACCTTTATGTAGTACTGAAGGCTCTGCTCTACCTTTATGTATTACTGAAGGCTCCGCTCTACCTTTATGTAGTACTGAAGGCTCTGCTCTACCTTTATGTAGTACTGAAGGCTCTGCTCTACCTTTATGTAGTACTGAAGGCTCCGCTCTACCTTTATGTATTACTGAAGGCTCTGCTCTACCTTTATGTATTACTGAAGGCTCCGCTCTACCTTTATGTATTACTGAAGGCTCCGCTCTACCTTTATGTATTACTGAAGGCTCCGCTCTACCTTTATGTAGTACTGAAGGCTCTGCTCTACCTTTATGTAGTACTGAAGGCTCTGCTCTACCTTTATGTAGTACTGAAGGCTCCGCTCTACCTTTATGTATTACTGAAGGCTCCGCTCTACCTTTATGTAGTACTGAAGGCTCCGCTCTACCTTTATGTAGTACTGAAGGCTCTGCTCTACCTTTATGTATTACTGAAGGCTCCGCTCTACCTTTATGTAGTACTGAAGGCTCTGCTCTACCTTTATGTAGTACTGAAGGCTCCGCTCTACCTTTATGTAGTACTGAAGGCTCTGCTCTACCTTTATGTATTACTGAAGGCTCCGCTCTACCTTTATGTAGTACTGAAGGCTCTGCTCTACCTTTATGTAGTACTGAAGGCTCTGCTCTACCTTTATGTAGTACTGAAGGCTCTGCTCTACCTTTATGTAGTACTGAAGGCTCCGCTCTACCTTTATGTAGTACTGAAGGCTCTGCTCTACCTTTATGTATTACTGAAGGCTCTGCTCTACCTTTATGTATTACTGAAGGCTCCGCTCTACCTTTATGTGGTACTGAAGGCTCTGCTCTACCTTTATGTAGTACTGAAGGCTCCGCTCTACCTTTATGTAGTACTGAAGGCTCTGCTCTACCTTTTATGTAGTACTGAAGGCTCTGCTCTACCTTTATGTAGTACTGAAGGCTCTGCTCTACCTTTATGTATTACTGAAGGCTCTGCTCTACCTTTATGTAGTACTGAAGGCTCTGCTCTACCTTTATGTAGTACTGAAGGCTCCGCTCTACCTTTATGTAGTACTGAAGGCTCTGCTCTACCTTTATGTAGTACTGAAGGCTCCGCTCTACCTTTATGTAGTACTGAAGGCTCTGCTCTACCTTTATGTAGTACTGAAGGCTCCGCTCTACCTTTATGTAGTACTGAAGGCTCTGCTCTACCTTTATGTATTACTGAAGGCTCTGCTCTACCTTTATGTATTACTGAAGGCTCCGCTCTACCTTTTTATGTAGTACTGAAGGCTCTGCTCTACCTTTATGTAGTACTGAAGGCTCCGCTCTACCTTTATGTAGTACTGAAGGCTCTGCTCTACCTTTATGTAGTACTGAAGGCTCTGCTCTACCTTTATGTAGTACTGAAGGCTCTGCTCTACCTTTATGTAGTACTGAAGGCTCCGCTCTACCTTTATGTAGTACTGAAGGCTCTGCTCTACCTTATGTAGTACTGAAGGCTCCGCTCTACCTTTATGTAGTACTGAAGGCTCTGCTCTACCTTTATGTAGTACTGAAGGCTCCGCTCTACCTTTATGTAGTACTGAAGGCTCTGCTCTACCTTTATGTAGTACTGAAGGCTCCGCTCTACCTTTATGTAGTACTGAAGGCTCCGCTCTACCTTTATGTATTACTGAAGGCTCCGCTCTACCTTTATGTATTACTGAAGGCTCCGCTCTACCTTTATGTAGTACTGAAGGCTCTGCTCTACCTTTATGTAGTACTGAAGGCTCTGCTCTACCTTTATGTAGTACTGAAGGCTCCGCTCTACCTTTATGTAGTACTGAAGGCTCCGCTCTACCTTTATGTAGTACTGAAGGCTCCGCTCTACCTTTATGTATTACTGAAGGCTCTGCTCTACCTTTATGTATTACTGAAGGCTCCGCTCTACCTTTATGTAGTACTGAAGGCTCTGCTCTACCTTTATGTAGTACTGAAGGCTCTGCTCTACCTTTATGTAGTACTGAAGGCTCCGCTCTACCTTTATGTATTACTGAAGGCTCCCGCTCTACCTTTATGTAGTACTGAAGGCTCCGCTCTACCTTTATGTAGTACTGAAGGCTCTGCTCTACCTTTATGTCTGTGGCTCTACCTTTATGTAGTACTGAAGGCTGCTCACTTTATGTAGTACTGAAGGCTCTGCTCTACCTTTATGTATTACTGAAGGCTCTGCTCTACCTTTATGTATTACTGAAGGCTCCGCTCTACCTTTATGTAGTACTGAAGGCTCTGCTCTACCTTTATGTAGTACTGAAGGCTCCGCTCTACCTTTATGTAGTACTGAAGGCTCTGCTCTACCTTTATGTATTACTGAAGGCTCCGCTCTACCTTTATGTAGTACTGAAGGCTCTGCTCTACCTTTATGTAGTACTGAAGGCTCCGCTCTACCTTTTATGTAGTACTGAAGGCTCTGCTCTACCTTTATGTATTACTGAAGGCTCCGCTCTACCTTTATGTAGTACTGAAGGCTCTGCTCTACCTTTATGTAGTACTGAAGGCTCCGCTCTACCTTTATGTAGTACTGAAGGCTCTGCTCTACCTTTATGTATTACTGAAGGCTCTGCTCTACCTTTATGTAGTACTGAAGGCTCTGCTCTACCTTTATGTAGTACTGAAGGCTCCGCTCTACCTTTATGTAGTACTGAAGGCTCTGCTCTACCTTTATGTAGTACTGAAGGCTCCGCTCTACCTTTGTGTAGTACTGAAGGCTCTGCTCTACCTTTATGTAGTACTGAAGGCTCCGCTCTACCTTTATGTAGTACTGAAGGCTCTGCTCTACCTTTATGTAGTACTGAAGGCTCTGCTCTACCTTTATGTAGTACTGAAGGCTCTGCTCTACCTTTATGTAGTACTGAAGGCTCCGCTCTACCTTTATGTAGTACTGAAGGCTCTGCTCTACCTTTATGTATTACTGAAGGCTCCGCTCTACCTTTATGTATTACTGAAGGCTCTGCTCTACCTTTATGTAGTACTGAAGGCTCCGCTCTACCTTTATGTAGTACTGAAGGCTCTGCTCTACCTTTATGTAGTACTGAAGGCTCTGCTCTACCTTTATGTAGTACTGAAGGCTCTGCTCTACCTTTATGTAGTACTGAAGGCTCCGCTCTACCTTTATGTAGTACTGAAGGCTCTGCTCTACCTTTATGTATTACTGAAGGCTCTGCTCTACCTTTATGTATTACTGAAGGCTCCGCTCTACCTTTATGTAGTACTGAAGGCTCTGCTCTACCTTTATGTAGTACTGAAGGCTCTGCTCTACCTTTATGTATTACTGAAGGCTCTGCTCTACCTTTATGTAGTACTGAAGGCTCTGCTCTACCTTTATGTAGTACTGAAGGCTCTGCTCTACCTTTTATGTAGTACTGAAGGCTCCGCTCTACCTTTATGTAGTACTGAAGGCTCTGCTCTACCTTTATGTATTACTGAAGGCTCTGCTCTACCTTTATGTAGTACTGAAGGCTCTGCTCTACCTTTATGTAGTACTGAAGGCTCCGCTCTACCTTTATGTAGTACTGAAGGCTCTGCTCTACCTTATGTAGTACTGAAGGCTCTGCTCTACCTTTATGTAGTACTGAAGGCTCTGCTCTACCTTTATGTAGTACTGAAGGCTCTGCTCTACCTTTATGTAGTACTGAAGGCTCTGCTCTACCTTTATGTAGTACTGAAGGCTCCGCTCTACCTTTATGTAGTACTGAAGGCTCTGCTCTACCTTTATGTATTACTGAAGGCTCTGCTCTACCTTTATGTATTACTGAAGGCTCTGCTCTACCTTTATGTAGTACTGAAGGCTCTGCTCTACCTTTATGTAGTACTGAAGGCTCCGCTCTACCTTTATGTAGTACTGAAGGCTCTGCTCTACCTTTATGTATTACTGAAGGCTCTGCTCTACCTTTATGTAGTACTGAAGGCTCTGCTCTACCTTTATGTAGTACTGAAGGCTCCGCTCTACCTTTATGTAGTACTGAAGGCTCTGCTCTACCTTTATGTATTACTGAAGGCTCCGCTCTACCTTTATGTAGTACTGAAGGCTCTGCTCTACCTTTATGTAGTACTGAAGGCTCCGCTCTACCTTTATGTAGTACTGAAGGCTCTGCTCTACCTTTATGTATTACTGAAGGCTCTGCTCTACCTTTATGTAGTACTGAAGGCTCTGCTCTACCTTTATGTAGTACTGAAGGCTCCGCTCTACCTTTATGTAGTACTGAAGGCTCTGCTCTACCTTTATGTATTACTGAAGGCTCCGCTCTACCTTTATGTAGTACTGAAGGCTCTGCTCTACCTTTATGTAGTACTGAAGGCTCCGCTCTACCTTTATGTAGTACTGAAGGCTCTGCTCTACCTTTATGTATTACTGAAGGCTCCGCTCTACCTTTATGTAGTACTGAAGGCTCTGCTCTACCTTTATGTAGTACTGAAGGCTCCGCTCTACCTTTATATATTACTGAAGGCTCTGCTCTACCTTTGTGTATTACTGAAGGCTCCGCTCTACCTTTATGTAGTACTGAAGGCTCTGCTCTACCTTTATGTAGTACTGAAGGCTCTGCTCTACCTTTATGTATTACTGAAGGCTCTGCTCTACCTTTATGTAGTACTGAAGGCTCCGCTCTACCTTTTATGTAGTACTGAAGGCTCTGCTCTACCTTTATGTAGTACTGAAGGCTCTGCTCTACCTTTATGTAGTACTGAAGGCTCTGCTCTACCTTTATGTAGTACTGAAGGCTCCGCTCTACCTTTATGTAGTACTGAAGGCTCTGCTCTACCTTTATGTATTACTGAAGGCTCTGCTCTACCTTTATGTAGTACTGAAGGCTCTGCTCTACCTTTATGTAGTACTGAAGGCTCTGCTCTACCTTTATGTAGTACTGAAGGCTCTGCTCTACCTTTATGTATTACTGAAGGCTCCGCTCTACCTTTATGTAGTACTGAAGGCTCTGCTCTACCTTTATGTAGTACTGAAGGCTCCGCTCTACCTTTATGTAGTACTGAAGGCTCTGCTCTACCTTTATGTATTACTGAAGGCTCCGCTCTACCTTTATGTAGTACTGAAGGCTCTGCTCTACCTTTATGTAGTACTGAAGGCTCTGCTCTACCTTTATGTAGTACTGAAGGCTCTGCTCTACCTTTATGTAGTACTGAAGGCTCCGCTCTACCTTTATGTAGTACTGAAGGCTCTGCTCTACCTTTATGTATTACTGAAGGCTCTGCTCTACCTTTATGTATTACTGAAGGCTCCGCTCTACCTTTATGTAGTACTGAAGTCTCTGCTCTACCTTTATGTAGTACTGAAGGCTCCGCTCTACCTTTATGTAGTACTGAAGGCTCTGCTCTACCTTTATGTATTACTGAAGGCTCTGCTCTACCTTTATGTAGTACTGAAGGCTCTGCTCTACCTTTATGTAGTACTGAAGGCTCCGCTCTACCTTTATGTAGTACTGAAGGCTCTGCTCTACCTTTATGTATTACTGAAGGCTCCGCTCTACCTTTATGTAGTACTGAAGGCTCTGCTCTACCTTTATGTAGTACTGAAGGCTCCGCTCTACCTTTATGTAGTACTGAAGGCTCTGCTCTACCTTTATGTATTACTGAAGGCTCTGCTCTACCTTTATGTAGTACTGAAGGCTCTGCTCTACCTTTATGTAGTACTGAAGGCTCCGCTCTACCTTTTATATATTACTGAAGGCTCTGCTCTACCTTTATGTATTACTGAAGGCTCCGCTCTACCTTTATGTAGTACTGAAGGCTCTGCTCTACCTTTATGTAGTACTGAAGGCTCCGCTCTACCTTTATGTAGTACTGAAGGCTCTGCTCTACCTTTATGTATTACTGAAGGCTCCGCTCTACCTTTATGTAGTACTGAAGGCTCTGCTCTACCTTTATGTAGTACTGAAGGCTCTGCTCTACCTTTATGTATTACTGAAGGCTCTGCTCTACCTTTATGTATTACTGAATGCTCTGCTCTACCTTTGTGTATTACTGAAGGCTCTGCTCTACCTTTATGTAGTACTGAAGGCTCTGCTCTACCTTTATGTAGTACTGAAGGCTCTGCTCTACCTTTATGTATTACTGAAGGCTCCGCTCTACCTTTATGTAGTACTGAAGGCTCTGCTCTACCTTTATGTAGTACTGAAGGCTCTGCTCTACCTTTATGTAGTACTGCAGGCTCTGCTCTACCTTTATGTAGTACTGAAGGCTCCGCTCTACCTTTATATATTACTGAAGGCTCTGCTCTACCTTTATGTAGTACTGAAGGCTCCGCTCTACCTTTATGTAGTACTGAAGGCTCTGCTCTACCTTTATGTAGTACTGAAGGCTCTGCTCTACCTTTATGTAGTACTGAAGGCTCTGCTCCACCTTTATGTAGTACTGAAGGCTCCGCTCTACCTTTATGTAGTACTGAAGGCTCTGCTCTACCTTTATGTATTACTGAAGGCTCTGCTCTACCTTTATGTATTACTGAAGGCTCCGCTCTACCTTTATGTAGTACTGAAGGCTCTGCTCTACCTTTATGTAGTACTGAAGGCTCCGCTCTACCTTTATGTAGTACTGAAGGCTCTGCTCTACCTTTATGTATTACTGAAGGCTCTGCTCTACCTTTATGTAGTACTGAAGGCTCTGCTCTACCTTTATGTAGTACTGAAGGCTCCGCTCTACCTTTATGTAGTACTGAAGGCTCTGCTCTACCTTTATGTATTACTGAAGGCTCCGCTCTACCTTTATGTAGTACTGAAGGCTCTGCTCTACCTTTATGTAGTACTGAAGGCTCCGCTCTACCTTTATGTAGTACTGAAGGCTCTGCTCTACCTTTATGTATTACTGAAGGCTCTGCTCTACCTTTATGTAGTACTGAAGGCTCTGCTCTACCTTTATGTAGTACTGAAGGCTCCGCTCTACCTTTATGTATTACTGAAGGCTCTGCTCTACCTTTATGTATTACTGAAGGCTCCGCTCTACCTTTATGTAGTACTGAAGGCTCTGCTCTACCTTTATGTAGTACTGAAGGCTCCGCTCTACCTTTATGTAGTACTGAAGGCTCTGCTCTACCTTTATGTATTACTGAAGGCTCCGCTCTACCTTTATGTAGTACTGAAGGCTCTGCTCTACCTTTATGTAGTACTGAAGGCTCCGCTCTACCTTTATGTATTACTGAAGGCTCTGCTCTACCTTTATGTATTACTGAATGCTCTGCTCTACCTTTGTGTATTACTGAAGGCTCTGCTCTACCTTTATGTAGTACTGAAGGCTCTGCTCTACCTTTATGTAGTACTGAAGGCTCTGCTCTACCTTTATGTATTACTGAAGGCTCTGCTCTACCTTTATGTAGTACTGAAGGCTCTGCTCTACCTTTAGGTAGTACTGAAGGCTCTGCTCTACCTTTATGTAGTACTGAAGGCTCTGCTCTACCTTTATGTATTACTGAAGGCTCTGCTCTACCTTTATGTAGTACTGAAGGCTCTGCTCTACCTTTATGTAGTACTGAAGGCTCCGCTCTACCTTTATATATTACTGAAGGCTCTGCTCTACCTTTATGTATTACTGAAGGCTCCGCTCTACCTTTATGTAGTACTGAAGGCTCCGCTCTACCTTTATGTAGTACTGAAGGCTCCGCTCTACCTTTATGTAGTACTGAAGGCTCCGCTCTACCTTTATGTAGTACTGAAGGCTCCGCTCTACCTTTATGTATTACTGAAGGCTCCGCTCTACCTTTATGTATTACTGAAGGCTCCGCTCTACCTTTATGTAGTACTGAAGGCTCCGCTCTACCTTTTATGTAGTACTGAAGGCTCCGCCTCTACCTTTATGTAGTACTGAAGGCTCTGCTCTACCTTTATGTAGTACTGAAGGCTCCGCTCTACCTTTATGTAGTACTGAAGGCTCTGCTCTACCTTTATGTATTACTGAAGGCGCTGCTCTACCTTTATGTATTACTGAAGGCTCCGCTCTACCTTTATGTAGTACTGAAGTCTCTGCTCTACCTTTATGTAGTACTGAAGGCTCCGCTCTACCTTTATGTATTACTGAAGGCTCCGCTCTACCTTTATGTAGTACTGAAGTCTCTGCTCTACCTTTATGTAGTACTGAAGGCTCCGCTCTACCTTTATGTAGTACTGAAGGCTCTGCTCTACCTTTATGTATTACTGAAGGCTCTGATCTACCTTTATGTAGTACTGAAGGCTCTGCTCTACCTTTATGTAGTACTGAAGGCTCTGCTCTACCTTTATGTATTACTGAAGGCTCCGCTCTACCTTTATGCATTACTGAAGGCTCCGCTCTACCTTTATGTATTACTGAAGGCTCCGCTCTACCTTTATGTAGTACTGAAGGCTCCGCTCTACCTTTATGTAGTACTGAAGGCTCTGCTCTACCTTTATGTAGTACTGAAGGCTCTGCTCTACCTTTATGTAGTACTAAGGCTCCGCTTCCTTTATGTAGTACTGAAGGCTCCGTTCTACCTTTATCTATAACTGAAGGCTCCGTTCTACCTTTATGTATAACTGAAGGCTCTGCTCTACCTTTATGTATTACTGAAGGCTCCGCTCTACCTTTATGTAGTACTGAAGGCTCTGCTCTACCTTTATGTAGTACTGAAGGCTCCGCTCTACCTTTATGTAGTACTGAAGGCTCTGCTCTACCTTTATGTATTACTGAAGGCTCCGCTCTACCTTTATGTAGTACTGAAGGCTCTGCTCTACCTTTATGTAGTACTGAAGGCTCCGCTCTACCTTTATGTAGTACTGAAGGCTCTGCTCTACCTTTATGTAGTACTGAAGGCTCCGCTCTACCTTTATGTAGTACTGAAGGCTCTGCTCTACCTTTATGTATTACTGAAGGCTCTGCTCTACCTTTATGTAGTACTGAAGGCTCCGCTCTACCTTTATGTAGTACTGAAGGCTCTGCTCTACCTTTATGTAGTACTGAAGGCTCCGCTCTACCTTTATGTAGTACTGAAGGCTCTGCTCTACCTTTATGTATTACTGAAGGCTCTGCTCTACCTTTATGTAGTACTGAAGGCTCTGCTCTACCTTTATGTAGTACTGAAGGCTCCGCTCTACCTTTATGTAGTACTGAAGGCTCTGCTCTACCTTTATGTATTACTGAAGGCTCCGCTCTACCTTTATGTAGTACTGAAGGCTCTGCTCTACCTTTATGTAGTACTGAAGGCTCTGCTCTACCTTTATGTAGTACTGAAGGCTCCGCTCTACCTTTATATATTACTGAAGGCTCTGCTCTACCTTTATGTATTACTGAAGGCTCCGCTCTACCTTTATGAAGTACTGAAGTCTCTGCTCTACCTTTATGTAGTACTGAAGGCTCCGCTCTACCTTTATGTAGTACTGAAGGCTCTGCTCTACCTTTATGTATTACTGAAGGCTCCGCTCTACCTTTATGTAGTACTGAAGGCTCTGCTCTACCTTTATGTAGTACTGAAGGCTCTGCTCTACCTTTATGTATTACTGAAGGCTCTGCTCTACCTTTATGTATTACTGAAGGCTCTGCTCTACCTTTATGTAGTACTGAAGGCTCTGCTCTACCTTTATGTAGTACTGAAGGCTCTGCTCTACCTTTATGTAGTACTGAAGGCTCTGCTCTACCTTTATGTATTACTGAAGGCTCTGCTCTACCTTTATGTAGTACTGAAGGCTCTGCTCTACCTTTATGTAGTACTGAAGGCTCTGCTCTACCTTTATGTAGTACTGAAGGCTCTGCTCTACCTTTATGTATTACTGAAGGCTCCGCCCTACCTTTATGTAGTACTGAAGGCTCTGCTCTACCTTTATGTAGTACTGAAGGCTCTGCTCTACCTTTTATGTAGTACTGAAGGCTCCGCTCTACCTTTATGTAGTACTGAAGGCTCTGCTCTACCTTTATGTATTACTGAAGGCTCCGCTCTACCTTTATGTATTACTGAAGGCTCCGCTCTACCTTTATGTAGTACTGAAGGCTCTGCTCTACCTTTATGTAGTACTGAAGGCTCCGCTCTACCTTTATGTAGTACTGAAGGCTCTGCTCTACCTTTATGTAGTACTGAAGGCTCTGCTCTACCTTTATGTAGTACTGAAGGCTCCGCTCTACCTTTATGTAGTACTGAAGGCTCCGCTCTACCTTTATGTAGTACTGAAGGCTCCGCTCTACCTTTATGTAGTACTGAAGGCTCTGCTCTACCTTTATGTATTACTGAAGGCTCCGCTCTACCTTTATGTAGTACTGAAGGCTCCGCTCTACCTTTATGTAGTACTGAAGGCTCCGCTCTACCTTTATGTAGTACTGAAGGCTCTGCTCTACCTTTATGTATTACTGAAGGCTCCGCTCTACCTTTATGTAGTACTGAAGGCTCCGTTCTACCTTTATCTATAACTGAAGGCTCCGTTCTACCTTTATGTATAACTGAAGGCTCTGCTCTACCTTTATGTATTACTGAAGGCTCCGCTCTACCTTTATGTAGTACTGAAGGCTCTGCTCTACCTTTATGTAGTACTGAAGGCTCCGCTCTACCTTTATGTAGTACTGAAGGCTCTGCTCTACCTTTATGTATTACTGAAGGCTCCGCTCTACCTTTATGTAGTACTGAAGGCTCTGCTCTACCTTTATGTAGTACTGAAGGCTCTGCTCTACCTTTATGTAGTACTGAAGGCTCTGCTCTACCTTTATGTAGTACTGAAGGCTCCGCTCTACCTTTATGTAGTACTGAAGGCTCTGCTCTACCTTTATGTATTACTGAAGGCGCTGCTCTACCTTTATGTATTACTGAAGGCTCCGCTCTACCTTTATGTAGTACTGAAGTCTCTGCTCTACCTTTATGTAGTACTGAAGGCTCCGCTCTACCTTTATGTAGTACTGAAGGCTCTGCTCTACCTTTATGTATTACTGAAGGCTCTGCTCTACCTTTATGTAGTACTGAAGGCTCTGCTCTACCTTTATGTAGTACTGAAGGCTCCGCTCTACCTTTATGTAGTACTGAAGGCTCTGCTCTACCTTTATGTATAACTGAAGGCTCCGCTCTACCTTTATGTAGTACTGAAGGCTCTGCTCTACCTTTATGTAGTACTGAAGGCTCTGCTCTACCTTTATGTAGTACTGAAGGCTCCGCTCTACCTTTATGTAGTACTGAAGGCTCCTGCTCTACCTTTATGTATTACTGAAGGCTCCTGCTCTACCTTTATGTATTACTGAAGGCTCCGCTCTACCTTTTATGTAGTACTGAAGGCTCTGCTCTACCTTTATGTAGTACTGAAGGCTCCGCTCTACCTTTATGTAGAACTGAAGGCTCTGTCTCTACCTTTTATGTATTACTGAAGGCTCTGCTCTACCTTTATGTAGTACTGAAGGCTCTGCTCTACCTTTATGTAGTACTGAAGGCTCCGGCTCTACCTTTATGTAGTACTGAAGGCTCTGCTCTACCTTTATGTATTACTGAAGGCTCTGCCTACCTTTATGTAGTACTGAAGGCTCTGTCTACCTTATGTAGTACTGAAGGCTCCGCTCTACCTTTATGTATTACTGAAGGCTCTGCTCTACCTTTATGTAGTACGAAGGCGCTGCTCTACCTTTATGTAGTACTGAAGGCTCCGCTCTACCTTTATGTAGTACTGAAGTCTCTGCTCTACCTTTATGTAGTACTGAAGGCTCCGCTCTACCTTTATGTAGTACTGAAGGCTCTGCTCTACCTTTATGTATTACTGAAGGCTCTGCTCTACCTTTATGTAGTACTGAAGGCTCTGCTCTACCTTTATGTAGTGATTGAAGGTGCTCTACCTTTATGTAGTACTGAAGGCTCTGCCTACCTTTATGTAGTACTGAAGGCTCTGCTCTACCTTTTATGTAGTACTGAAGGCTCCGCTCTACCTTTATGTAGTACTGAAGGCTCTGTCTACCTTTATGTATTACTGAAGGCTCTGCTCTACCTTTATGTATTACTGAAGGCTCCGCTCTACCTTTATGTAGTACTGAAGTCTCTGCTCTACCTTTATGTAGTACTGAAGGCTCCGCTCTACCTTTATGTAGAACTGAAGGCTCTGCTCTACCTTTATGTATTACTGAAGGCTCTGCTCTACCTTTATGTAGTACTGAAGGCTCTGCTCTACCTTTATGTAGTACTGAAGGCTCCGCTCTACCTTTATGTAGTACTGAAGGCTCTGCTCTACCTTTATGTATTACTGAAGGCTCCGCTCTACCTTTATGTAGTACTGAAGGCTCTGCTCTACCTTTATGTAGTACTGAAGGCTCCGCTCTACCTTTTATGTAGTACTGAAGGCTCTGGTCTACCTTTATGTATTACTGAAGGCTCTGCTCTACCTTTATGTAGTACTGAAGGCTCTGCTCTACCTTTATGTAGTACTGAAGGCTCCGTCTACCTTTATATAGTACTGAAGGCTCTGCTCTACCTTTATGTATTACTGAAGGGCTCTACCTTTATGTAGTACTGAAGGCTCCGCTCACCTTTATGTAGTACTGAAGGCCCGCCTACCTTTATGTAGTACTGAAGGCTCCGCTCTACCTTTATGTAGTACTGAAGGCTCCGCTCTACCTTTATGTATTACTGAAGGCTCCGCTCTACCTTTACTGTATTACTGAAGGCTCGCTCTACCTTTATGTAGTACTGAAGGCTCCGCTCTACCTTTATGTAGTACTGAAGGCCCGCTCTACCTTTATGTAGTACTGAAGGCTCTGCCTACCTTTATGTAGTACTGAAGGCTCCGCTCTACCTTTATGTAGTACTGAAGGCTCTGCTCTACCTTTATGTATTACTGAAGGCGCTGCTCTACCTTTATGTATTACTGAAGGCCGCTCTACCTTTATGTAGTACTGAAGTCTCTGCTCTACCTTTATGTAGTACTGAAGGCTCCGCTCTACCTTTATGTAGTACTGAAGGCTCTGCTCTACCTTTATGTAGTACTGAAGGCTCCCGCTCTACCTTTATGTAGTACTGAAGGCTCTGCTCTACCTTTATGTATTACTGAAGGCGCTGCTACCTTTATGTATTACTGAAGGCTCCGCTACCTTTATGTAGTACTGAAGTCTCTGCTCTACCTTTATGTAGTACTGAAGGCTCTGCTCTACCTTTATGTAGTACTGAAGGTTCTGCTCTACCTTTATGTATTACTGAAGGCTCTGCTCTACCTTTATGTAGTACTGAAGGCTCTGCTCTACCTTTATGTAGTACTGAAGGCTCTGCTCTACCTTTTATGTAGTACTGAAGGCTCTGCTCTACCTTTATGTATAACTGAAGGCTCCGTCTACCTTTATGTAGTACTGAAGGCTCTGCTCTACCTTTATGTAGTACTGAAGGCTCTGCTCTACCTTTATGTAGTACTGAAGGCTCCGGCTCTACCTTTATGTAGTACTGAAGGCTCTGCTCTACCTTGTATTACTGAAGGCTCGCTTCTACCTTTTATGTATTACTGAAGGCTCCGGTCTACCTTTATGTAGTACTGAAGTTGTCTACCTTTATGTAGTACTGAAGGCTCCGCTCTACCTTTATGTAGAACTGAAGGCTCTGCTCTACCTTTATGTAGTACTGAAGGCTCCGCTCTACCTTTATGTAGTACGAAGGCTCCGTCTACCTTTATGTAGTATGAAGGCTCCGCTCTACCTTTATGTAGTACTGAAGGCTCCGCTCTACCAGTAGTACTGAAGGCTCTGCTCTACCTTTTATGTAGTACTGAAGGCTCTCGCTCTACCTTTATGTAGTACTGAAGGCTCTGCTCCACCTTTATGTAGTACTGAAGGCTCCGGTCTACCTTTATGTAGTACTGAAGGCTCTGCTCTACCTTTATGTAGTACTGAAGGCGCTGCTCTACCTTTATGTAGTACTGAAGGCTCTGCTCTCCCTTTATGTAGTACTGAAGGCCCTGCTCTACCTTATGTAGCTACTGAAGGCTCCGTCTACCTTTATGTAGCTACTGAAGGCTCTGCTCTACCTTTATGTAGTACTGAAGGCTCTGCTCTACCTTTATGTAGTACTGAAGGTTCTGCTCTACCTTTTATGTATTACTGAAGGCGCTGCTCTACCTTTATGTAGTACTGAAGGCTCTGCTCTACCTTTATGTAGTACTGAAGGCTCCGCTCTACCTTTATGTAGTACTGAAGGCTCTGCTCTACCTTTATGTAGTACTGAAGGCTCGCTCTACCTTTATGTATTACTGAAGGGCTCTGCTCTACCTTTTATGTAGTACTGAAGGCTCTGCTCTACCTTTATGTAGTACTGAAGGCCGCTCTACCTTTATGTAAGGTACTGAAGGCTCTGCTCTACCATGTATTACTGAAGGATCTGTCACCTTTATGTAGTACTGAAGGCTCCGCTCTACCTTTATGTAGTACTTGAAGGCTCTGCTCTCACCATGAGTACTGAAGGCTCAGCTCTACTTTATGTATTACTGAAGGCTCTGCTCTACCTTTTATGTATTACTGAAGGCTCCAGCTCTACCTTTATGTAGTACGAAGGCTCTGGCCTACCTTTATGTAGTACTAGCTCCACTCTTTATGTAGACTACTGAAGGCTCGCTCTACCTTTATGTATTACTGAAGGCTCCTGCTTTACCTTTTATGT
>NW_025535022.1:0-52500 GCF_020615455.1 Coregonus clupeaformis
AGGTTAACTCCTCATATCAGCCCCCCTCTCCAATGCTGAGGCAGGTTCAGGTTAACTCCTCATATCAGCCCCCTCTCCAATGCTGAGGCAGGTTAACTCCTCATATCAGCCCCCTCTCCAATGCTGAGGCAGGTTACAGGTTAACTCCTCATATCAGCCCCCTCTCCAATGCTGAGGCAGGTTACAGGTTAACTCTCATATCAGCCCCCTCTCCAATGCTGAGGCAGGTTACAGGTTAACTCCTCATATCAGCCCCCTCTCCAATGCTGAGGCAGGTTACAGGTTAACTCCTCATATCAGCCCCTCTCCAACGCTGAGGTACAGGTTAACTCCTCATATCAGCCCCCTCTCCAATGCTGAGGCAGGTTACAGGTTAACTCCTCATATCAGCCCCCTCTCCAATGCTGAGGCAGGTTACAGGTTAACTCCTCATATCAGCCCCCTCTCCAATGCTGAGGCAGGTTACAGGTTAACTCCTCATATCAGCCCCCTCTCCAATGCTGAGGCAGGTTACAGGTTAACTCCTCATATCAGCCCCCTCTCCAATGCTGAGGCAGGTTAACTCCTCATATCAGCCCCCTCTCCAATGCTGAGGCAGGTTACAGGTTAACTCCTCATATCAGCCCCCCTCTCCAATGCTGAGGCAGGTTACAGGTTAACTCCTCATATCAGCCCCCTCTCCAATGCTGAGGCAGGTTAACTCCTCATATCAGCCCCCTCTCCAATGCTGAGGCGCAGGTTAACTCCTCATATCAGCCCCTCTCCAATGCTGAGGCAGGTTACAGGTTAACTCCTCATATCAGCCCCCTCTCCAATGCTGAGGCAGGTTACAGGTTAACTCCTCATATCAGCCCCCTCTCCAATGCTGAGGCAGGTTACAGGTTAACTCCTCATATCAGCCCCCTCTCCAATGCTGAGGCAGGACAGGTTAACTCCTCATATCAGCCCCCTCTCCAATGCTGAGGCAGGTTACAGGTTAACTCCTCATATCAGCCCCCTCTCCAATGCTGAGGCAGGTTACAGGTTAACTCCTCATATCAGCCCCCTCTCCAATGCTGAGGCAGGTTAAGGTTAACTCCTCATATCAGCCCCCTCTCCAATGCTGAGGAGGTACAGGTTAACTCCTCATATCAGCCCCCCTCTCCAATGCTGAGGCAGGTTACAGGTTAACTCCTCATATCAGCCCCCTCTCCAATGCTGAGGAGGCAGGTTAACTCCTCATATCAGCCCCTCTCCAATGCTGAGGCAGGTTACAGGTTAACTCCTCATATCAGCCCCCTCTCCAATGCTGAGGCAGGTTACAGGTTAACTCCTCATATCAGCCCCCTCTCCAATGCTGAGGCAGGTTACAGGTTAACTCCTCATATCAGCCCCCTCTCCAATGCTGAGGCAGGTTACAGGTTAACTCCTCATATCAGCCCCCTCTCCAATGCTGAGGCAGGTTACAGGTTAACTCCTCATATCAGCCCCCTCTCCAACGCTGAGGCAGGTTACAGGTTAACTCCTCATATCAGCCCCCTCTCCAACGCTGAGGCAGGTTACAGGTTAACTCCTCATATCAGCCCCCTCTCCAATGCTGAGGCAGGTTACAGGTTAACTCCTCATATCAGCCCCCTCTCCAATGCTGAGGCAGGTTACAGGTTAACTCCTCATATCAGCCCCCTCTCCAATGCTGAGGCAGGTTAAGTTAACTCCTCATATCAGCCCCCTCTCCAATGCTGAGGCAGGTTACAGGTTAACTCCTCATATCAGCCCCCTCTCCAATGCTGAGGCAGGTTACAGGTTAACTCCTCATATCAGCCCCCTCTCCAATGCTGAGGCAGGCAGGTTAACTCCTCATATCAGCCCCCTCTCCAACGCTGAGGCAGGTTACAGGTTAACTCCTCATATCAGCCCCCTCTCCAATGCTGAGGCAGGTTACAGGTTAACTCCTCATATCAGCCCCCTCTCCAATGCTGAGGCCAGGTTAACTCCTCATATCAGCCCCCTCTCCAATGCTGAGGCACAGGTTAACTCCTCATATCAGCCCCCTCTCCAATGCTGAGGCAGGTTACAGGTTAACTCCTCATATCAGCCCCCTCTCCAATGCTGAGGCAGGTTACAGGTTAACTCCTCATATCAGCCCCCTCTCCAACGCTGAGGCAGGTTAAGGTTAACTCCTCATATCAGCCCCCTCTCCAATGCTGAGGCAGGTTACAGGTTAACTCCTCATATCAGCCCCCTCTCCAACGCTGAGGCAGCAGGTTAACTCCTCATATCAGCCCCCTCTCCAATGCTGAGGCAGGTTACAGGTTAACTCCTCATATCAGCCCCCTCTCCAATGCTGAGGCAACAGGTTAACTCCTCATATCAGCCCCCTCTCCAATGCTGAGGCAGGTTACAGGTTAACTCCTCATATCAGCCCCCTCTCCAATGCTGAGGCAGGTTACAGGTTAACTCCTCATATCAGCCCCCTCTCCAATGCTGAGGCAGGCAGGTTAACTCCTCATATCAGCCCCTCTCCAATGCTGAGGCAGGTTACAGGTTAACTCCTCATATCAGCCCCCTCTCCAATGCTGAGGCAGGTTACAGGTTAACTCCTCATATCAGCCCCCTCTCCAATGCTGAGGCAGGTTACAGGTTAACTCCTCATATCAGCCCCCCTCTCCAATGCTGAGGCAGGCAGGTTAACTCCTCATATCAGCCCCCTCTCCAATGCTGAGGCAGGTTACAGGTTAACTCCTCATATCAGCCCCCTCTCCAATGCTGAGGCAGGTTACAGGTTAACTCCTCATATCAGCCCCCTCTCCAATGCTGAGGCAGGTTACAGGTTAACTCCTCATATCAGCCCCCTCTCCAATGCTGAGGCAGGTTACAGGTTAACTCCTCATATCAGCCCCCTCTCCAATGCTGAGGCAGGTTACAGGTTAACTCCTCATATCAGCCCCCTCTCCAATGCTGAGGCAGGCAGGTTAACTCCTCATATCAGCCCCCTCTCCAATGCTGAGGCAGGTCAGGTTAACTCCTCATATCAGCCCCCTCTCCAATGCTGAGGCAGGTTACAGGTTAACTCCTCATATCAGCCCCCTCTCCAATGCTGAGGCAGGTTACAGGTTAACTCCTCATATCAGCCCCCTCTCCAATGCTGAGGCAGGTTACAGGTTAACTCCTCATATCAGCCCCCTCTCCAATGCTGAGGCAGGTTACAGGTTAACTCCTCATATCAGCCCCCTCTCCAATGCTGAGGCAGGTACAGGTTAACTCCTCATATCAGCCCCCTCTCCAATGCTGAGGCAGGTTACAGGTTAACTCCTCATATCAGCCCCCTCTCCAATGCTGAGGCAGGTTACAGGTTAACTCCTCATATCAGCCCCCTCTCCAATGCTGAGGCAGCAGGTTAACTCCTCATATCAGCCCCCTCTCCAATGCTGAGGCAGCAGGTTAACTCCTCATATCAGCCCCCTCTCCAATGCTGAGGCAGGTTACAGGTTAACTCCTCATATCAGCCCCCTCTCCAATGCTGAGGCAGGTTACAGGTTAACTCCTCATATCAGCCCCCTCTCCAATGCTGAGGCAGCAGGTTAACTCCTCATATCAGCCCCCTCTCCAATGCTGAGGCAGGTTACAGGTTAACTCCTCATATCAGCCCCCTCTCCAACGCTGAGGCAGGTTACAGGTTAACTCCTCATATCAGCCCCCTCTCCAATGCTGAGGCAGGTTACAGGTTAACTCCTCATATCAGCCCCCTCTCCAATGCTGAGGCAGGTTACAGGTTAACTCCTCATATCAGCCCCCTCTCCAATGCTGAGGCAGGTTACAGGTTAACTCCTCATATCAGCCCCCTCTCCAATGCTGAGGCAGGTTACAGGTTAACTCCTCATATCAGCCCCCTCTCCAATGCTGAGGCAGGTACAGGTTAACTCCTCATATCAGCCCCCTCTCCAACGCTGAGGCAGGTTACAGGTTAACTCCTCATATCAGCCCCCTCTCCAATGCTGAGGCAGGTTCAGGTTAACTCCTCATATCAGCCCCCCTCTCCAATGCTGAGGCAGGTTACAGGTTAACTCCTCATATCAGCCCCCTCTCCAATGCTGAGGCAGGTTACAGGTTAACTCCTCATATCAGCCCCCTCTCCAATGCTGAGGCAGGTTAACTCCTCATATCAGCCCCCTCTCCAATGCTGAGGCAGGTTACAGGTTAACTCCTCATATCAGCCCCCCTCTCCAATGCTGAGGCAGGTTACAGGTTAACTCCTCATATCAGCCCCCTCTCCAATGCTGAGGGCAGGTTAACTCCTCATATCAGCCCCCTCTCCAATGCTGAGGCAGGTTACAGGTTAACTCCTCATATCAGCCCCCTCTCCAATGCTGAGGCAGGTACAGGTTAACTCCTCATATCAGCCCCCTCTCCAATGCTGAGGCAGGTTACAGGTTAACTCCTCATATCAGCCCCCTCTCCAATGCTGAGGCAGGTTACAGGTTAACTCCTCATATCAGCCCCCTCTCCAATGCTGAGGCAGGTTACAGGTTAACTCCTCATATCAGCCCCCTCTCCAATGCTGAGGCAGGTTACAGGTTAACTCCTCATATCAGCCCCCTCTCCAATGCTGAGGCAGGTACAGGTTAACTCCTCATATCAGCCCCCTCTCCAATGCTGAGGCAGGTTACAGGTTAACTCCTCATATCAGCCCCCTCTCCAATGCTGAGGCAGGTTACAGGTTAACTCCTCATATCAGCCCCCCTCTCAATGCTGAGGCAGGTTACAGGTTAACTCCTCATATCAGCCCCCTCTCCAATGCTGAGGCAGGTTACAGGTTAACTCCTCATATCAGCCCCCTCTCCAATGCTGAGGCAGGTTAACTCCTCATATCAGCCCCCTCTCCAATGCTGAGGCAGGTTACAGGTTAACTCCTCATATCAGCCCCCTCTCCAACGCTGAGGCAGGTTACAGGTTAACTCCTCATATCAGCCCCCTCTCCAATGCTGAGGCAGGTTACAGGTTAACTCCTCATATCAGCCCCCTCTCCAATGCTGAGGCAGGTTACAGGTTAACTCCTCATATCAGCCCCCTCTCCAATGCTGAGGCAGGTTACAGGTTAACTCCTCATATCAGCCCCCTCTCCAATGCTGAGGCAGGTTACAGGTTAACTCCTCATATCAGCCCCCTCTCCAATGCTGAGGCAGGTTACAGGTTAACTCCTCATATCAGCCCCCTCTCCAATGCTGAGGGGACAGGTTAACTCCTCATATCAGCCCCCTCTCCAACGCTGAGGCAGGTTACAGGTTAACTCCTCATATCAGCCCCCTCTCCAATGCTGAGGCAGGTTACAGGTTAACTCCTCATATCAGCCCCCTCTCCAATGCTGAGGCAGGTTACAGGTTAACTCCTCATATCAGCCCCCTCTCCAACGCTGAGGCAGGTTACAGGTTAACTCCTCATATCAGCCCCCTCTCCAATGCTGAGGCAGGACAGGTTAACTCCTCATATCAGCCCCCCTCTCCAATGCTGAGGAGGTACAGGTTAACTCCTCATATCAGCCCCCTCTCCAATGCTGAGGCAGGTTACAGGTTAACTCCTCATATCAGCCCCCTCTCCAATGCTGAGGCAGCAGGTTAACTCCTCATATCAGCCCCCTCTCCAATGCTGAGGCAGGTTACAGGTTAACTCCTCATATCAGCCCCCTCTCCAATGCTGAGGCAGGTTACAGGTTAACTCCTCATATCAGCCCCCTCTCCAATGCTGAGGCAGGTTACAGGTTAACTCCTCATATCAGCCCCCTCTCCAATGCTGAGGCAGGTTACAGGTTAACTCCTCATATCAGCCCCCTCTCCAATGCTGAGGCAGGACAGGTTAACTCCTCATATCAGCCCCCTCTCCAATGCTGAGGCAGGTTACAGGTTAACTCCTCATATCAGCCCCCTCTCCAATGCTGAGGCAGGTTAAGGTTAACTCCTCATATCAGCCCCCTCTCCAACGCTGAGGCAGGTTACAGGTTAACTCCTCATATCAGCCCCCTCTCCAATGCTGAGGCAGGTTACAGGTTAACTCCTCATATCAGCCCCCTCTCCAATGCTGAGGCAGGTTACAGGTTAACTCCTCATATCAGCCCCCTCTCCAATGCTGAGGCAGGTTACAGGTTAACTCCTCATATCAGCCCCCTCTCCAATGCTGAGGCAGGTTACAGGTTAACTCCTCATATCAGCCCCCTCTCCAATGCTGAGGCAGGTTACAGGTTAACTCCTCATATCAGCCCCCTCTCCAATGCTGAGGCAGGTTACAGGTTAACTCCTCATATCAGCCCCCTCTCCAATGCTGAGGCAGGTTACAGGTTAACTCCTCATATCAGCCCCCTCTCCAATGCTGAGGCAGGTTACAGGTTAACTCCTCATATCAGCCCCCTCTCCAACGCTGAGGCAGGTTACAGGTTAACTCCTCATATCAGCCCCCTCTCCAACGCTGAGGCAGGTTACAGGTTAACTCCTCATATCAGCCCCCTCTCCAATGCTGAGGCAGGTTACAGGTTAACTCCTCATATCAGCCCCCCTCTCCAATGCTGAGGGGTTACAGGTTAACTCCTCATATCAGCCCCCCTCTCCAATGCTGAGGCAGGTTAACTCCTCATATCAGCCCCCTCTCCAATGCTGAGGCAGGTTACAGGTTAACTCCTCATATCAGCCCCCTCTCCAATGCTGAGGCAGGTTACAGGTTAACTCCTCATATCAGCCCCCTCTCCAATGCTGAGGGGACAGGTTAACTCCTCATATCAGCCCCCTCTCCAATGCTGAGGAGGTACAGGTTAACTCCTCATATCAGCCCCCCTCTCCAATGCTGAGGCAGGTTACAGGTTAACTCCTCATATCAGCCCCCTCTCCAATGCTGAGGCAGGTTACAGGTTAACTCCTCATATCAGCCCCCTCTCCAATGCTGAGGCAGGTTACAGGTTAACTCCTCATATCAGCCCCCTCTCCAATGCTGAGGCAGGTTACAGGTTAACTCCTCATATCAGCCCCCTCTCCAATGCTGAGGCAGGTTACAGGTTAACTCCTCATATCAGCCCCCTCTCCAATGCTGAGGCAGGTTACAGGTTAACTCCTCATATCAGCCCCCTCTCCAACGCTGAGGCAGGTTACAGGTTAACTCCTCATATCAGCCCCCTCTCCAATGCTGAGGAGGTTACAGGTTAACTCCTCATATCAGCCCCCTCTCCAATGCTGAGGCAGGTTACAGGTTAACTCCTCATATCAGCCCCCTCTCCAACGCTGAGGCAGGTTACAGGTTAACTCCTCATATCAGCCCCCTCTCCAATGCTGAGGCAGGTTACAGGTTAACTCCTCATATCAGCCCCCTCTCCAATGCTGAGGGGCAGGTTAACTCCTCATATCAGCCCCCTCTCCAACGCTGAGGCAGGTTACAGGTTAACTCCTCATATCAGCCCCCTCTCCAACGCTGAGGCAGGTTACAGGTTAACTCCTCATATCAGCCCCCTCTCCAATGCTGAGGCAGGTTAAGGTTAACTCCTCATATCAGCCCCCTCTCCAATGCTGAGGCAGGTTACAGGTTAACTCCTCATATCAGCCCCCTCTCCAATGCTGAGGCAGGTTACAGGTTAACTCCTCATATCAGCCCCCTCTCCAATGCTGAGGCAGGTTACAGGTTAACTCCTCATATCAGCCCCCTCTCCAATGCTGAGGCAGGTTACAGGTTAACTCCTCATATCAGCCCCCTCTCCAATGCTGAGGCAGCAGGTTAACTCCTCATATCAGCCCCCTCTCCAATGCTGAGGCAGGTTACAGGTTAACTCCTCATATCAGCCCCCTCTCCAATGCTGAGGCAGGTTACAGGTTAACTCCTCATATCAGCCCCCTCTCCAATGCTGAGGCAGGTTACAGGTTAACTCCTCATATCAGCCCCCCTCTCCAATGCTGAGGCAGCAGGTTAACTCCTCATATCAGCCCCCTCTCCAATGCTGAGGCAGGCAGGTTAACTCCTCATATCAGCCCCCTCTCCAATGCTGAGGCAGGTTACAGGTTAACTCCTCATATCAGCCCCCTCTCCAACGCTGAGGCAGGTTAAGGTTAACTCCTCATATCAGCCCCCTCTCCAATGCTGAGGCAGGTTACAGGTTAACTCCTCATATCAGCCCCCCTCTCCAACGCTGAGGCAGGTTACAGGTTAACTCCTCATATCAGCCCCCTCTCCAACGCTGAGGCAGGTTACAGGTTAACTCCTCATATCAGCCCCCTCTCCAATGCTGAGGCAGGTTACAGGTTAACTCCTCATATCAGCCCCCTCTCCAATGCTGAGGCAGGTTACAGGTTAACTCCTCATATCAGCCCCCTCTCCAATGCTGAGGCAGACAGGTTAACTCCTCATATCAGCCCCCTCTCCAATGCTGAGGCAGGTTACAGGTTAACTCCTCATATCAGCCCCCTCTCCAATGCTGAGGCAGGTTACAGGTTAACTCCTCATATCAGCCCCCTCTCCAATGCTGAGGCAGGTTACAGGTTAACTCCTCATATCAGCCCCCTCTCCAATGCTGAGGCAGGTTACAGGTTAACTCCTCATATCAGCCCCCTCTCCAATGCTGAGGCAGGTTACAGGTTAACTCCTCATATCAGCCCCCTCTCCAATGCTGAGGCAGGTACAGGTTAACTCCTCATATCAGCCCCCTCTCCAATGCTGAGGCAGGTTAACTCCTCATATCAGCCCCCTCTCCAATGCTGAGGCAGGTTACAGGTTAACTCCTCATATCAGCCCCCTCTCCAATGCTGAGGCAGGTTACAGGTTAACTCCTCATATCAGCCCCCTCTCCAATGCTGAGGCAGGTTACAGGTTAACTCCTCATATCAGCCCCCTCTCCAATGCTGAGGCAGGTTACAGGTTAACTCCTCATATCAGCCCCCCTCTCCAATGCTGAGGCAGGTTACAGGTTAACTCCTCATATCAGCCCCCTCTCCAATGCTGAGGCAGGTTACAGGTTAACTCCTCATATCAGCCCCCTCTCCAATGCTGAGGCAGGTTACAGGTTAACTCCTCATATCAGCCCCCCTCTCCAATGCTGAGGGGACAGGTTAACTCCTCATATCAGCCCCCTCTCCAATGCTGAGGCAGGTTAACTCCTCATATCAGCCCCCTCTCCAACGCTGAGGAGCAGGTTAACTCCTCATATCAGCCCCCTCTCCAATGCTGAGGCAGGTTACAGGTTAACTCCTCATATCAGCCCCCCTCTCCAATGCTGAGGCAGGACAGGTTAACTCCTCATATCAGCCCCCTCTCCAATGCTGAGGCAGTACAGGTTAACTCCTCATATCAGCCCCCTCTCCAATGCTGAGGCAGGTTACAGGTTAACTCCTCATATCAGCCCCCTCTCCAATGCTGAGGCAGGTTACAGGTTAACTCCTCATATCAGCCCCCTCTCCAATGCTGAGGCAGGTTACAGGTTAACTCCTCATATCAGCCCCCTCTCCAATGCTGAGGCAGGTTACAGGTTAACTCCTCATATCAGCCCCCTCTCCAATGCTGAGGCAGGTTACAGGTTAACTCCTCATATCAGCCCCCTCTCCAATGCTGAGGCAGGCAGGTTAACTCCTCATATCAGCCCCCTCTCCAATGCTGAGGCAGGTTACAGGTTAACTCCTCATATCAGCCCCCTCTCCAATGCTGAGGCAGGTTACAGGTTAACTCCTCATATCAGCCCCCTCTCCAATGCTGAGGCAGGTTACAGGTTAACTCCTCATATCAGCCCCCTCTCCAACGCTGAGGCAGGTTACAGGTTAACTCCTCATATCAGCCCCCTCTCCAACGCTGAGGCAGGTTACAGGTTAACTCCTCATATCAGCCCCCTCTCCAATGCTGAGGAGGCAGGTTAACTCCTCATATCAGCCCCCTCTCCAATGCTGAGGCAGGTTACAGGTTAACTCCTCATATCAGCCCCCTCTCCAATGCTGAGGCAGGTTACAGGTTAACTCCTCATATCAGCCCCCTCTCCAATGCTGAGGCAGGTTACAGGTTAACTCCTCATATCAGCCCCCTCTCCAATGCTGAGGCAGGTTACAGGTTAACTCCTCATATCAGCCCCCTCTCCAATGCTGAGGCAGGTTACAGGTTAACTCCTCATATCAGCCCCCTCTCCAATGCTGAGGCAGGTTACAGGTTAACTCCTCATATCAGCCCCCTCTCCAATGCTGAGGCAGGTTACAGGTTAACTCCTCATATCAGCCCCCTCTCCAATGCTGAGGCAGGTTACAGGTTAACTCCTCATATCAGCCCCCTCTCCAATGCTGAGGCAGGTTACAGGTTAACTCCTCATATCAGCCCCCTCTCCAATGCTGAGGCAGGCAGGTTAACTCCTCATATCAGCCCCCTCTCCAATGCTGAGGCAGGTTACAGGTTAACTCCTCATATCAGCCCCCTCTCCAATGCTGAGGCAGGTTACAGGTTAACTCCTCATATCAGCCCCCTCTCCAATGCTGAGGGCAGGTTAACTCCTCATATCAGCCCCCTCTCCAACGCTGAGGCAGGTTACAGGTTAACTCCTCATATCAGCCCCCCTCTCCAATGCTGAGGCAGGTTACAGGTTAACTCCTCATATCAGCCCCCTCTCCAATGCTGAGGCAGGTTAAGGTTAACTCCTCATATCAGCCCCCTCTCCAATGCTGAGGCAGGTTACAGGTTAACTCCTCATATCAGCCCCCTCTCCAACGCTGAGGCAGGTTACAGGTTAACTCCTCATATCAGCCCCCTCTCCAATGCTGAGGCAGGTTACAGGTTAACTCCTCATATCAGCCCCCTCTCCAATGCTGAGGCAGCAGGTTAACTCCTCATATCAGCCCCCTCTCCAATGCTGAGGCAGGTTACAGGTTAACTCCTCATATCAGCCCCCTCTCCAATGCTGAGGCAGGACAGGTTAACTCCTCATATCAGCCCCCTCTCCAATGCTGAGGCAGGTTACAGGTTAACTCCTCATATCAGCCCCCTCTCCAATGCTGAGGCAGGTTACAGGTTAACTCCTCATATCAGCCCCCTCTCCAACGCTGAGGCAGGTTACAGGTTAACTCCTCATATCAGCCCCCTCTCCAATGCTGAGGCAGGTTACAGGTTAACTCCTCATATCAGCCCCCTCTCCAATGCTGAGGCAGGTTACAGGTTAACTCCTCATATCAGCCCCCTCTCCAATGCTGAGGCAGGTTAAGGTTACTCCTCATATCAGCCCCCCTCTCCAATGCTGAGGCAGGTTACAGGTTAACTCCTCATATCAGCCCCCTCTCCAATGCTGAGGCAGGTTACAGGTTAACTCCTCATATCAGCCCCCTCTCCAATGCTGAGGCAGGTACAGGTTAACTCCTCATATCAGCCCCCTCTCCAACGCTGAGGCAGGTTACAGGTTAACTCCTCATATCAGCCCCCTCTCCAATGCTGAGGCAGGTTACAGGTTAACTCCTCATATCAGCCCCCCTCTCCAATGCTGAGGCAGGTTACAGGTTAACTCCTCATATCAGCCCCCTCTCCAATGCTGAGGCAGGTTACAGGTTAACTCCTCATATCAGCCCCCTCTCCAACGCTGAGGCAGACAGGTTAACTCCTCATATCAGCCCCCTCTCCAATGCTGAGGCAGGTTACAGGTTAACTCCTCATATCAGCCCCCTCTCCAATGCTGAGGCAGGTTACAGGTTAACTCCTCATATCAGCCCCCTCTCCAATGCTGAGGCAGGTACAGGTTAACTCCTCATATCAGCCCCCCTCTCCAACGCTGAGGCAGGTTACAGGTTAACTCCTCATATCAGCCCCCTCTCCAATGCTGAGGCAGGTTACAGGTTAACTCCTCATATCAGCCCCCTCTCCAATGCTGAGGCAGGTTAACTCCTCATATCAGCCCCCTCTCCAATGCTGAGGCAGGTTACAGGTTAACTCCTCATATCAGCCCCCTCTCCAACGCTGAGGCAGGTTACAGGTTAACTCCTCATATCAGCCCCCTCTCCAATGCTGAGGCAGGTTACAGGTTAACTCCTCATATCAGCCCCCTCTCCAATGCTGAGGCAGGTTACAGGTTAACTCCTCATATCAGCCCCCTCTCCAATGCTGAGGCAGGTTACAGGTTAACTCCTCATATCAGCCCCCTCTCCAACGCTGAGGCAGGTTACAGGTTAACTCCTCATATCAGCCCCCTCTCCAATGCTGAGGCAGGTTAAGGTTAACTCCTCATATCAGCCCCCTCTCCAATGCTGAGGAGGCAGGTTAACTCCTCATATCAGCCCCCTCTCCAATGCTGAGGCAGGTTACAGGTTAACTCCTCATATCAGCCCCCTCTCCAATGCTGAGGCAGGTTACAGGTTAACTCCTCATATCAGCCCCCTCTCCAATGCTGAGGCAGGTTACAGGTTAACTCCTCATATCAGCCCCCTCTCCAATGCTGAGGCAGGTTACAGGTTAACTCCTCATATCAGCCCCCTCTCCAATGCTGAGGCAGGTTACAGGTTAACTCCTCATATCAGCCCCCCTCTCCAATGCTGAGGCAGGTTACAGGTTAACTCCTCATATCAGCCCCCTCTCCAATGCTGAGGCAGGCAGGTTAACTCCTCATATCAGCCCCCTCTCCAATGCTGAGGCAGGTTACAGGTTAACTCCTCATATCAGCCCCCTCTCCAATGCTGAGGCAGGTTACAGGTTAACTCCTCATATCAGCCCCCTCTCCAATGCTGAGGCAGGTTACAGGTTAACTCCTCATATCAGCCCCCTCTCCAATGCTGAGGCAGGACAGGTTAACTCCTCATATCAGCCCCCTCTCCAATGCTGAGGCAGGTTACAGGTTAACTCCTCATATCAGCCCCCTCTCCAATGCTGAGGCAGGTTACAGGTTAACTCCTCATATCAGCCCCCTCTCCAATGCTGAGGCAGGTACAGGTTAACTCCTCATATCAGCCCCCTCTCCAATGCTGAGGCAGGTTACAGGTTAACTCCTCATATCAGCCCCCTCTCCAACGCTGAGGCAGGTTACAGGTTAACTCCTCATATCAGCCCCCTCTCCAATGCTGAGGCAGGTTACAGGTTAACTCCTCATATCAGCCCCCTCTCCAATGCTGAGGCAGGTTACAGGTTAACTCCTCATATCAGCCCCCTCTCCAATGCTGAGGCAGGTTACAGGTTAACTCCTCATATCAGCCCCCCTCTCCAATGCTGAGGCAGGTTACAGGTTAACTCCTCATATCAGCCCCCTCTCCAACGCTGAGGCAGGTTAACTCCTCATATCAGCCCCCTCTCCAATGCTGAGGCAGGTTACAGGTTAACTCCTCATATCAGCCCCCTCTCCAATGCTGAGGCAGGTTACAGGTTAACTCCTCATATCAGCCCCCTCTCCAACGCTGAGGCAGGTTACAGGTTAACTCCTCATATCAGCCCCCTCTCCAATGCTGAGGCAGGTTACAGGTTAACTCCTCATATCAGCCCCCCTCTCCAATGCTGAGGCAGGTTACAGGTTAACTCCTCATATCAGCCCCCTCTCCAATGCTGAGGCAGGTTACAGGTTAACTCCTCATATCAGCCCCCTCTCCAATGCTGAGGGGTTACAGGTTAACTCCTCATATCAGCCCCCTCTCCAATGCTGAGGCAGGTTACAGGTTAACTCCTCATATCAGCCCCCTCTCCAATGCTGAGGCAGGTTAACTCCTCATATCAGCCCCCTCTCCAATGCTGAGGCAGGTTACAGGTTAACTCCTCATATCAGCCCCCTCTCCAATGCTGAGGCAGGTTACAGGTTAACTCCTCATATCAGCCCCCTCTCCAATGCTGAGGAGGTACAGGTTAACTCCTCATATCAGCCCCCTCTCCAATGCTGAGGCAGGTTACAGGTTAACTCCTCATATCAGCCCCCTCTCCAACGCTGAGGCAGGTTACAGGTTAACTCCTCATATCAGCCCCCTCTCCAATGCTGAGGCAGGTTACAGGTTAACTCCTCATATCAGCCCCCTCTCCAATGCTGAGGCAGGTTACAGGTTAACTCCTCATATCAGCCCCCTCTCCAACGCTGAGGCAGGTTACAGGTTAACTCCTCATATCAGCCCCCTCTCCAATGCTGAGGCAGGTTACAGGTTAACTCCTCATATCAGCCCCCTCTCCAATGCTGAGGCAGGTTACAGGTTAACTCCTCATATCAGCCCCCTCTCCAATGCTGAGGCAGGTTACAGGTTAACTCCTCATATCAGCCCCCTCTCCAATGCTGAGGCAGGTTACAGGTTAACTCCTCATATCAGCCCCCTCTCCAACGCTGAGGCAGGTTAACTCCTCATATCAGCCCCCTCTCCAATGCTGAGGCAGGTTACAGGTTAACTCCTCATATCAGCCCCTCTCCAATGCTGAGGCAGGTTACAGGTTAACTCCTCATATCAGCCCCCTCTCCAATGCTGAGGCAGGTTACAGGTTAACTCCTCATATCAGCCCCCTCTCCAACGCTGAGGCAGGTTACAGGTTAACTCCTCATATCAGCCCCCTCTCCAATGCTGAGGCAGGTTACAGGTTAACTCCTCATATCAGCCCCCTCTCCAATGCTGAGGCAGGTTACAGGTTAACTCCTCATATCAGCCCCCTCTCCAATGCTGAGGCAGGTTACAGGTTAACTCCTCATATCAGCCCCCTCTCCAATGCTGAGGGGACAGGTTAACTCCTCATATCAGCCCCCTCTCCAATGCTGAGGCAGGTTACAGGTTAACTCCTCATATCAGCCCCCTCTCCAATGCTGAGGCAGGTTACAGGTTAACTCCTCATATCAGCCCCCTCTCCAATGCTGAGGCAGGTTACAGGTTAACTCCTCATATCAGCCCCCTCTCCAATGCTGAGGCAGGTTACAGGTTAACTCCTCATATCAGCCCCCTCTCCAATGCTGAGGCAGGTTACAGGTTAACTCCTCATATCAGCCCCCTCTCCAATGCTGAGGCAGGTTACAGGTTAACTCCTCATATCAGCCCCCTCTCCAATGCTGAGGCAGGTTACAGGTTAACTCCTCATATCAGCCCCCTCTCCAATGCTGAGGCAGGTTACAGGTTAACTCCTCATATCAGCCCCCTCTCCAACGCTGAGGCAGGTTACAGGTTAACTCCTCATATCAGCCCCCTCTCCAATGCTGAGGCAGGTTAACTCCTCATATCAGCCCCCTCTCCAATGCTGAGGCAGGTTACAGGTTAACTCCTCATATCAGCCCCCTCTCCAACGCTGAGGCAGGTACAGGTTAACTCCTCATATCAGCCCCCTCTCCAATGCTGAGGCAGACAGGTTAACTCCTCATATCAGCCCCCTCTCCAATGCTGAGGCAGGTTACAGGTTAACTCCTCATATCAGCCCCCTCTCCAATGCTGAGGCAGGTTACAGGTTAACTCCTCATATCAGCCCCCTCTCCAATGCTGAGGCAGGTTACAGGTTAACTCCTCATATCAGCCCCCCTCTCCAATGCTGAGGCAGGTTACAGGTTAACTCCTCATATCAGCCCCCCTCTCCAACGCTGAGGCAGGTTACAGGTTAACTCCTCATATCAGCCCCCTCTCCAATGCTGAGGCAGGACAGGTTAACTCCTCATATCAGCCCCCTCTCCAATGCTGAGGCAGGTTACAGGTTAACTCCTCATATCAGCCCCCTCTCCAATGCTGAGGCAGGTTACAGGTTAACTCCTCATATCAGCCCCCTCTCCAATGCTGAGGAGGTTACAGGTTAACTCCTCATATCAGCCCCCTCTCCAATGCTGAGGCAGGCAGGTTAACTCCTCATATCAGCCCCCTCTCCAATGCTGAGGCAGGTTACAGGTTAACTCCTCATATCAGCCCCCCTCTCCAACGCTGAGGCAGGTTACAGGTTAACTCCTCATATCAGCCCCCTCTCCAATGCTGAGGCAGGTTACAGGTTAACTCCTCATATCAGCCCCCTCTCCAATGCTGAGGCAGGTTACAGGTTAACTCCTCATATCAGCCCCCTCTCCAATGCTGAGGCAGGTTACAGGTTAACTCCTCATATCAGCCCCCTCTCCAATGCTGAGGCAGGTTACAGGTTAACTCCTCATATCAGCCCCCTCTCCAATGCTGAGGCAGGTTACAGGTTAACTCCTCATATCAGCCCCCTCTCCAACGCTGAGGCAGGTTACAGGTTAACTCCTCATATCAGCCCCCTCTCCAATGCTGAGGCAGGTTACAGGTTAACTCCTCATATCAGCCCCCTCTCCAATGCTGAGGAGGACAGGTTAACTCCTCATATCAGCCCCCTCTCCAATGCTGAGGCAGGTTACAGGTTAACTCCTCATATCAGCCCCCTCTCCAATGCTGAGGCAGGTTACAGGTTAACTCCTCATATCAGCCCCCTCTCCAATGCTGAGGCAGGTTACAGGTTAACTCCTCATATCAGCCCCCTCTCCAATGCTGAGGCAGGTTACAGGTTAACTCCTCATATCAGCCCCCTCTCCAATGCTGAGGCAGGTTACAGGTTAACTCCTCATATCAGCCCCCTCTCCAATGCTGAGGCAGGTTACAGGTTAACTCCTCATATCAGCCCCCTCTCCAACGCTGAGGCAGGTTACAGGTTAACTCCTCATATCAGCCCCCTCTCCAATGCTGAGGCAGGTTACAGGTTAACTCCTCATATCAGCCCCCTCTCCAACGCTGAGGCAGGTTACAGGTTAACTCCTCATATCAGCCCCCTCTCCAACGCTGAGGAGGTTACAGGTTAACTCCTCATATCAGCCCCCTCTCCAATGCTGAGGCAGGTTACAGGTTAACTCCTCATATCAGCCCCCCTCTCCAATGCTGAGGCAGGTCAGGTTAACTCCTCATATCAGCCCCCTCTCCAATGCTGAGGCAGGTTACAGGTTAACTCCTCATATCAGCCCCCTCTCCAATGCTGAGGCAGGTTACAGGTTAACTCCTCATATCAGCCCCCTCTCCAATGCTGAGGCAGGTTACAGGTTAACTCCTCATATCAGCCCCCCTCTCCAATGCTGAGGCAGGTTACAGGTTAACTCCTCATATCAGCCCCCTCTCCAATGCTGAGGCAGCAGGTTAACTCCTCATATCAGCCCCCTCTCCAATGCTGAGGCAGGTACAGGTTAACTCCTCATATCAGCCCCCTCTCCAATGCTGAGGCAGGTTACAGGTTAACTCCTCATATCAGCCCCCTCTCCAATGCTGAGGCAGGTTACAGGTTAACTCCTCATATCAGCCCCCTCTCCAATGCTGAGGCAGGTTACAGGTTAACTCCTCATATCAGCCCCCTCTCCAATGCTGAGGCAGGTTACAGGTTAACTCCTCATATCAGCCCCCTCTCCAATGCTGAGGCAGGTTACAGGTTAACTCCTCATATCAGCCCCCTCTCCAATGCTGAGGCAGGTTACAGGTTAACTCCTCATATCAGCCCCCTCTCCAATGCTGAGGCAGGTTACAGGTTAACTCCTCATATCAGCCCCCTCTCCAATGCTGAGGCAGGTTACAGGTTAACTCCTCATATCAGCCCCCTCTCCAATGCTGAGGCAGGTTACAGGTTAACTCCTCATATCAGCCCCCTCTCCAATGCTGAGGCAGGTTACAGGTTAACTCCTCATATCAGCCCCCTCTCCAACGCTGAGGGGACAGGTTAACTCCTCATATCAGCCCCCTCTCCAATGCTGAGGCAGGTTACAGGTTAACTCCTCATATCAGCCCCCTCTCCAATGCTGAGGCAGGTTACAGGTTAACTCCTCATATCAGCCCCCTCTCCAACGCTGAGGCAGGTTACAGGTTAACTCCTCATATCAGCCCCCTCTCCAACGCTGAGGCAGGTTACAGGTTAACTCCTCATATCAGCCCCCTCTCCAATGCTGAGGCAGGTTACAGGTTAACTCCTCATATCAGCCCCCTCTCCAATGCTGAGGCAGGTTACAGGTTAACTCCTCATATCAGCCCCCTCTCCAATGCTGAGGCAGGTTACAGGTTAACTCCTCATATCAGCCCCCTCTCCAATGCTGAGGCAGGTTACAGGTTAACTCCTCATATCAGCCCCCTCTCCAATGCTGAGGCAGGTTAACTCCTCATATCAGCCCCCTCTCCAATGCTGAGGCAGGTTACAGGTTAACTCCTCATATCAGCCCCCTCTCCAATGCTGAGGCAGGTTACAGGTTAACTCCTCATATCAGCCCCCCTCTCCAATGCTGAGGCAGGTTACAGGTTAACTCCTCATATCAGCCCCCTCTCCAATGCTGAGGCAGGTTACAGGTTAACTCCTCATATCAGCCCCCTCTCCAATGCTGAGGCAGGTTACAACTCCTCATATCAGCCCCCTCTCCAATGCTGAGGCAGGTACAGGTTAACTCCTCATATCAGCCCCCTCTCCAATGCTGAGGCAGGTTACAGGTTAACTCCTCATATCAGCCCCCTCTCCAATGCTGAGGCAGGTTACAGGTTAACTCCTCATATCAGCCCCCTCTCCAATGCTGAGGGGTCAGGTTAACTCCTCATATCAGCCCCCTCTCCAATGCTGAGGAGGCAGGTTAACTCCTCATATCAGCCCCCCTCTCCAATGCTGAGGCAGGTTACAGGTTAACTCCTCATATCAGCCCCCTCTCCAATGCTGAGGCAGGTTACAGGTTAACTCCTCATATCAGCCCCCTCTCCAATGCTGAGGCAGGTCAGGTTAACTCCTCATATCAGCCCCCTCTCCAATGCTGAGGCAGGTTACAGGTTAACTCCTCATATCAGCCCCCCTCTCCAATGCTGAGGCAGGTTACAGGTTAACTCCTCATATCAGCCCCCCTCTCCAACGCTGAGGCAGGTTACAGGTTAACTCCTCATATCAGCCCCCTCTCCAATGCTGAGGCAGGTTACAGGTTAACTCCTCATATCAGCCCCCTCTCCAACGCTGAGGCAGGTACAGGTTAACTCCTCATATCAGCCCCCTCTCCAATGCTGAGGCAGGTTACAGGTTAACTCCTCATATCAGCCCCCTCTCCAATGCTGAGGCAGGTTAACTCCTCATATCAGCCCCCTCTCCAATGCTGAGGCAGGTTACAGGTTAACTCCTCATATCAGCCCCCTCTCCAATGCTGAGGCAGGTTACAGGTTAACTCCTCATATCAGCCCCCTCTCCAATGCTGAGGCAGGTTACAGGTTAACTCCTCATATCAGCCCCCCTCTCCAATGCTGAGGCAGGTTACAGGTTAACTCCTCATATCAGCCCCCTCTCCAATGCTGAGGCAGGTTACAGGTTAACTCCTCATATCAGCCCCCTCTCCAATGCTGAGGCAGGTTACAGGTTAACTCCTCATATCAGCCCCCTCTCCAATGCTGAGGCAGGTTACAGGTTAACTCCTCATATCAGCCCCCTCTCCAACGCTGAGGCAGGTTACAGGTTAACTCCTCATATCAGCCCCCCTCTCCAATGCTGAGGCAGGTTACAGGTTAACTCCTCATATCAGCCCCCTCTCCAATGCTGAGGCAGGTTACAGGTTAACTCCTCATATCAGCCCCCTCTCCAATGCTGAGGCAGGTTACAGGTTAACTCCTCATATCAGCCCCCTCTCCAATGCTGAGGAGGACAGGTTAACTCCTCATATCAGCCCCCTCTCCAATGCTGAGGCAGGTTACAGGTTAACTCCTCATATCAGCCCCCTCTCCAACGCTGAGGCAGGTTACAGGTTAACTCCTCATATCAGCCCCCTCTCCAATGCTGAGGCAGGTTAACTCCTCATATCAGCCCCCTCTCCAACGCTGAGGCAGGTTAACTCCTCATATCAGCCCCCTCTCCAATGCTGAGGCAGGTTACAGGTTAACTCCTCATATCAGCCCCCTCTCCAATGCTGAGGCAGGTTACAGGTTAACTCCTCATATCAGCCCCCTCTCCAATGCTGAGGCAGGTTACAGGTTAACTCCTCATATCAGCCCCCTCTCCAACGCTGAGGCAGGTTACAGGTTAACTCCTCATATCAGCCCCCTCTCCAATGCTGAGGCAGGTTAACTCCTCATATCAGCCCCCTCTCCAATGCTGAGGCAGGTTACAGGTTAACTCCTCATATCAGCCCCCTCTCCAATGCTGAGGCAGGTTACAGGTTAACTCCTCATATCAGCCCCCTCTCCAATGCTGAGGCAGCAGGTTAACTCCTCATATCAGCCCCCTCTCCAATGCTGAGGCAGGTTACAGGTTAACTCCTCATATCAGCCCCCTCTCCAATGCTGAGGCAGGTTACAGGTTAACTCCTCATATCAGCCCCCTCTCCAATGCTGAGGCAGGTTACAGGTTAACTCCTCATATCAGCCCCCTCTCCAATGCTGAGGAGGACAGGTTAACTCCTCATATCAGCCCCCTCTCCAATGCTGAGGCAGGTTACAGGTTAACTCCTCATATCAGCCCCCTCTCCAATGCTGAGGCAGGTTACAGGTTAACTCCTCATATCAGCCCCCTCTCCAATGCTGAGGCAGGTTACAGGTTAACTCCTCATATCAGCCCCCTCTCCAACGCTGAGGCAGGTTACAGGTTAACTCCTCATATCAGCCCCCTCTCCAACGCTGAGGCAGGTTACAGGTTAACTCCTCATATCAGCCCCCTCTCCAATGCTGAGGCAGGTTACAGGTTAACTCCTCATATCAGCCCCCTCTCCAATGCTGAGGCAGGTTACAGGTTAACTCCTCATATCAGCCCCCTCTCCAATGCTGAGGCAGGTTACAGGTTAACTCCTCATATCAGCCCCCTCTCCAACGCTGAGGCAGGTTACAGGTTAACTCCTCATATCAGCCCCCTCTCCAACGCTGAGGCAGGTTACAGGTTAACTCCTCATATCAGCCCCCTCTCCAATGCTGAGGCAGGTACAGGTTAACTCCTCATATCAGCCCCCTCTCCAATGCTGAGGCAGGTTACAGGTTAACTCCTCATATCAGCCCCCTCTCCAATGCTGAGGCAGGTTACAGGTTAACTCCTCATATCAGCCCCCTCTCCAATGCTGAGGCAGGTTACAGGTTAACTCCTCATATCAGCCCCCTCTCCAATGCTGAGGCAGGTTAACTCCTCATATCAGCCCCCTCTCCAATGCTGAGGCAGGTTACAGGTTAACTCCTCATATCAGCCCCCTCTCCAACGCTGAGGCAGGTTACAGGTTAACTCCTCATATCAGCCCCCTCTCCAATGCTGAGGCAGGTACAGGTTAACTCCTCATATCAGCCCCCCTCTCCAATGCTGAGGCAGGTTACAGGTTAACTCCTCATATCAGCCCCCTCTCCAATGCTGAGGCAGGTTACAGGTTAACTCCTCATATCAGCCCCCTCTCCAATGCTGAGGCAGGTTACAGGTTAACTCCTCATATCAGCCCCCTCTCCAATGCTGAGGCAGGTTACAGGTTAACTCCTCATATCAGCCCCCTCTCCAATGCTGAGGCAGGTTACAGGTTAACTCCTCATATCAGCCCCCTCTCCAATGCTGAGGGGACAGGTTAACTCCTCATATCAGCCCCCTCTCCAATGCTGAGGCAGGTTACAGGTTAACTCCTCATATCAGCCCCCTCTCCAATGCTGAGGCAGGTTACAGGTTAACTCCTCATATCAGCCCCCTCTCCAATGCTGAGGGGACAGGTTAACTCCTCATATCAGCCCCCTCTCCAATGCTGAGGCAGACAGGTTAACTCCTCATATCAGCCCCCTCTCCAATGCTGAGGCAGGTACAGGTTAACTCCTCATATCAGCCCCCTCTCCAATGCTGAGGCAGGTTACAGGTTAACTCCTCATATCAGCCCCCTCTCCAATGCTGAGGCAGGTTACAGGTTAACTCCTCATATCAGCCCCCTCTCCAATGCTGAGGCAGGTTACAGGTTAACTCCTCATATCAGCCCCCTCTCCAATGCTGAGGCAGGTTACAGGTTAACTCCTCATATCAGCCCCCTCTCCAATGCTGAGGCAGGTTACAGGTTAACTCCTCATATCAGCCCCCTCTCCAATGCTGAGGCAGGTTACAGGTTAACTCCTCATATCAGCCCCCTCTCCAATGCTGAGGGCAGGTTAACTCCTCATATCAGCCCCCTCTCCAATGCTGAGGGGTACAGGTTAACTCCTCATATCAGCCCCCTCTCCAATGCTGAGGCAGGTTACAGGTTAACTCCTCATATCAGCCCCCTCTCCAATGCTGAGGCAGGTTACAGGTTAACTCCTCATATCAGCCCCCTCTCCAATGCTGAGGCAGGTTACAGGTTAACTCCTCATATCAGCCCCCTCTCCAATGCTGAGGCAGGTTACAGGTTAACTCCTCATATCAGCCCCCTCTCCAATGCTGAGGCAGGTTACAGGTTAACTCCTCATATCAGCCCCCTCTCCAACGCTGAGGCAGGTTACAGGTTAACTCCTCATATCAGCCCCCTCTCCAACGCTGAGGCAGGTTAAGGTTAACTCCTCATATCAGCCCCCTCTCCAACGCTGAGGAGGTACAGGTTAACTCCTCATATCAGCCCCCTCTCCAATGCTGAGGCAGGTTACAGGTTAACTCCTCATATCAGCCCCCTCTCCAATGCTGAGGCAGGTTACAGGTTAACTCCTCATATCAGCCCCCTCTCCAATGCTGAGGCAGGTTAACTCCTCATATCAGCCCCCTCTCCAATGCTGAGGCAGGTTACAGGTTAACTCCTCATATCAGCCCCCTCTCCAATGCTGAGGCAGGTTACAGGTTAACTCCTCATATCAGCCCCCTCTCCAATGCTGAGGCAGGTTACAGGTTAACTCCTCATATCAGCCCCCCTCTCCAATGCTGAGGCAGGTTACAGGTTAACTCCTCATATCAGCCCCCTCTCCAACGCTGAGGAGTCAGGTTAACTCCTCATATCAGCCCCCTCTCCAATGCTGAGGCAGGTTACAGGTTAACTCCTCATATCAGCCCCCTCTCCAATGCTGAGGCAGGTTACAGGTTAACTCCTCATATCAGCCCCCTCTCCAATGCTGAGGCAGGTTACAGGTTAACTCCTCATATCAGCCCCCTCTCCAATGCTGAGGCAGGTTACAGGTTAACTCCTCATATCAGCCCCCTCTCCAATGCTGAGGGACAGGTTAACTCCTCATATCAGCCCCCTCTCCAATGCTGAGGCAGGTTACAGGTTAACTCCTCATATCAGCCCCCTCTCCAACGCTGAGGCAGGTTACAGGTTAACTCCTCATATCAGCCCCCTCTCCAATGCTGAGGCAGGTTACAGGTTAACTCCTCATATCAGCCCCCTCTCCAATGCTGAGGGGACAGGTTAACTCCTCATATCAGCCCCCTCTCCAATGCTGAGGCAGGTTAACTCCTCATATCAGCCCCCTCTCCAATGCTGAGGCAGGTTAAGGTTAACTCCTCATATCAGCCCCCTCTCCAATGCTGAGGCAGGTTACAGGTTAACTCCTCATATCAGCCCCCTCTCCAATGCTGAGGCAGGTTACAGGTTAACTCCTCATATCAGCCCCCTCTCCAATGCTGAGGCAGGACAGGTTAACTCCTCATATCAGCCCCCTCTCCAATGCTGAGGCAGGTTACAGGTTAACTCCTCATATCAGCCCCCTCTCCAATGCTGAGGCAGGTTACAGGTTAACTCCTCATATCAGCCCCCTCTCCAATGCTGAGGCAGGTTACAGGTTAACTCCTCATATCAGCCCCCTCTCCAATGCTGAGGGGACAGGTTAACTCCTCATATCAGCCCCCTCTCCAATGCTGAGGCAGGTTAACTCCTCATATCAGCCCCCTCTCCAATGCTGAGGCAGGTTACAGGTTAACTCCTCATATCAGCCCCCCTCTCCAATGCTGAGGCAGGTTACAGGTTAACTCCTCATATCAGCCCCCTCTCCAATGCTGAGGCAGGTTACAGGTTAACTCCTCATATCAGCCCCCTCTCCAATGCTGAGGCAGGTTACAGGTTAACTCCTCATATCAGCCCCCTCTCCAACGCTGAGGCAGGTTACAGGTTAACTCCTCATATCAGCCCCCCTCTCCAATGCTGAGGCAGGTTACAGGTTAACTCCTCATATCAGCCCCCTCTCCAACGCTGAGGCAGGTACAGGTTAACTCCTCATATCAGCCCCCTCTCCAATGCTGAGGCAGGTTACAGGTTAACTCCTCATATCAGCCCCCTCTCCAATGCTGAGGGACAGGTTAACTCCTCATATCAGCCCCCTCTCCAATGCTGAGGCAGGTTACAGGTTAACTCCTCATATCAGCCCCCTCTCCAATGCTGAGGCAGGTTACAGGTTAACTCCTCATATCAGCCCCCTCTCCAATGCTGAGGCAGGTAGGTTAACTCCTCATATCAGCCCCCTCTCCAATGCTGAGGTCAGGTTAACTCCTCATATCAGCCCCCTCTCCAATGCTGAGGCAGGTTACAGGTTAACTCCTCATATCAGCCCCCTCTCCAATGCTGAGGCAGGTTACAGGTTAACTCCTCATATCAGCCCCCTCTCCAATGCTGAGGCAGGTTACAGGTTAACTCCTCATATCAGCCCCCTCTCCAACGCTGAGGCAGGTTACAGGTTAACTCCTCATATCAGCCCCCTCTCCAATGCTGAGGCAGGTTACAGGTTAACTCCTCATATCAGCCCCCTCTCCAATGCTGAGGCAGGTTACAGGTTAACTCCTCATATCAGCCCCCTCTCCAATGCTGAGGCAGGTTACAGGTTAACTCCTCATATCAGCCCCCTCTCCAATGCTGAGGCAGGTTCAGGTTAACTCCTCATATCAGCCCCCTCTCCAATGCTGAGGAGGTACAGGTTAACTCCTCATATCAGCCCCCTCTCCAATGCTGAGGCAGGTTACAGGTTAACTCCTCATATCAGCCCCCTCTCCAACGCTGAGGCAGGTTACAGGTTAACTCCTCATATCAGCCCCCTCTCCAATGCTGAGGCAGGTTACAGGTTAACTCCTCATATCAGCCCCCTCTCCAACGCTGAGGCAGGTTACAGGTTAACTCCTCATATCAGCCCCCTCTCCAATGCTGAGGCAGGTTACAGGTTAACTCCTCATATCAGCCCCCTCTCCAATGCTGAGGCAGGTTACAGGTTAACTCCTCATATCAGCCCCCTCTCCAATGCTGAGGAGGACAGGTTAACTCCTCATATCAGCCCCCTCTCCAACGCTGAGGACAGGTTAACTCCTCATATCAGCCCCCTCTCCAATGCTGAGGAGGACAGGTTAACTCCTCATATCAGCCCCCTCTCCAACGCTGAGGACAGGTTAACTCCTCATATCAGCCCCCTCTCCAATGCTGAGGCAGGTTAACTCCTCATATCAGCCCCCTCTCCAATGCTGAGGCAGGTTACAGGTTAACTCCTCATATCAGCCCCCTCTCCAATGCTGAGGGCAGGTTAACTCCTCATATCAGCCCCCTCTCCAATGCTGAGGCAGGTTACAGGTTAACTCCTCATATCAGCCCCCTCTCCAATGCTGAGGCAGGTACAGGTTAACTCCTCATATCAGCCCCCTCTCCAATGCTGAGGCAGGTTACAGGTTAACTCCTCATATCAGCCCCCTCTCCAACGCTGAGGCAGGTTACAGGTTAACTCCTCATATCAGCCCCCTCTCCAATGCTGAGGAGGACAGGTTAACTCCTCATATCAGCCCCCTCTCCAATGCTGAGGCAGGTTACAGGTTAACTCCTCATATCAGCCCCCTCTCCAATGCTGAGGGGCAGGTTAACTCCTCATATCAGCCCCCTCTCCAATGCTGAGGCAGGACAGGTTAACTCCTCATATCAGCCCCCTCTCCAATGCTGAGGCAGGTTACAGGTTAACTCCTCATATCAGCCCCCTCTCCAATGCTGAGGCAGGTTACAGGTTAACTCCTCATATCAGCCCCCTCTCCAACGCTGAGGCAGGTTACAGGTTAACTCCTCATATCAGCCCCCTCTCCAATGCTGAGGCAGGTTACAGGTTAACTCCTCATATCAGCCCCCTCTCCAATGCTGAGGCAGGTTACAGGTTAACTCCTCATATCAGCCCCCTCTCCAACGCTGAGGCAGGTTACAGGTTAACTCCTCATATCAGCCCCCTCTCCAATGCTGAGGAGGTTACAGGTTAACTCCTCATATCAGCCCCCTCTCCAATGCTGAGGCAGGTACAGGTTAACTCCTCATATCAGCCCCCTCTCCAATGCTGAGGCAGGTTACAGGTTAACTCCTCATATCAGCCCCCCTCTCCAATGCTGAGGCAGGTTACAGGTTAACTCCTCATATCAGCCCCCTCTCCAATGCTGAGGCAGGTTACAGGTTAACTCCTCATATCAGCCCCCCTCTCCAATGCTGAGGCAGACAGGTTAACTCCTCATATCAGCCCCCTCTCCAATGCTGAGGCAGGTTACAGGTTAACTCCTCATATCAGCCCCCTCTCCAATGCTGAGGCAGGTTACAGGTTAACTCCTCATATCAGCCCCCTCTCCAACGCTGAGGCAGGTTACAGGTTAACTCCTCATATCAGCCCCCTCTCCAATGCTGAGGCAGGTTAACTCCTCATATCAGCCCCCTCTCCAATGCTGAGGCAGGTTACAGGTTAACTCCTCATATCAGCCCCCTCTCCAATGCTGAGGCAGGTTACAGGTTAACTCCTCATATCAGCCCCCTCTCCAATGCTGAGGGGACAGGTTAACTCCTCATATCAGCCCCCTCTCCAATGCTGAGGCAGGTTACAGGTTAACTCCTCATATCAGCCCCCTCTCCAATGCTGAGGCAGGTTACAGGTTAACTCCTCATATCAGCCCCCTCTCCAATGCTGAGGCAGGTAGTAACTCCTCATATCAGCCCCCTCTCCAATGCTGAGGCAGGTTAACTCCTCATATCAGCCCCCTCTCCAATGCTGAGGCAGGTTACAGGTTAACTCCTCATATCAGCCCCCTCTCCAATGCTGAGGCAGGTTACAGGTTAACTCCTCATATCAGCCCCCCTCTCCAATGCTGAGGCAGGTTACAGGTTAACTCCTCATATCAGCCCCCTCTCCAATGCTGAGGCAGGTTACAGGTTAACTCCTCATATCAGCCCCCTCTCCAATGCTGAGGCAGGTTACAGGTTAACTCCTCATATCAGCCCCCCTCTCCAATGCTGAGGCAGGTACAGGTTAACTCCTCATATCAGCCCCCTCTCCAATGCTGAGGAGGTTACAGGTTAACTCCTCATATCAGCCCCCTCTCCAATGCTGAGGCAGGTTACAGGTTAACTCCTCATATCAGCCCCCTCTCCAATGCTGAGGCAGGTTACAGGTTAACTCCTCATATCAGCCCCCTCTCCAATGCTGAGGCAGGTTACAGGTTAACTCCTCATATCAGCCCCCTCTCCAACGCTGAGGCAGGTTACAGGTTAACTCCTCATATCAGCCCCCTCTCCAATGCTGAGGCAGGTTACAGGTTAACTCCTCATATCAGCCCCCTCTCCAATGCTGAGGCAGGTTACAGGTTAACTCCTCATATCAGCCCCCTCTCCAATGCTGAGGCAGGTTACAGGTTAACTCCTCATATCAGCCCCCTCTCCAATGCTGAGGCAGGTTACAGGTTAACTCCTCATATCAGCCCCCTCTCCAACGCTGAGGAGTACAGGTTAACTCCTCATATCAGCCCCCTCTCCAATGCTGAGGCAGGTTACAGGTTAACTCCTCATATCAGCCCCCTCTCCAATGCTGAGGCACAGGTTAACTCCTCATATCAGCCCCCCTCTCCAATGCTGAGGCAGGCAGGTTAACTCCTCATATCAGCCCCCTCTCCAATGCTGAGGCAGGTTACAGGTTAACTCCTCATATCAGCCCCCTCTCCAATGCTGAGGCAGGTTACAGGTTAACTCCTCATATCAGCCCCCTCTCCAATGCTGAGGGGACAGGTTAACTCCTCATATCAGCCCCCTCTCCAATGCTGAGGAGGTACAGGTTAACTCCTCATATCAGCCCCCCTCTCCAATGCTGAGGCAGGTTACAGGTTAACTCCTCATATCAGCCCCCTCTCCAATGCTGAGGCAGGTTACAGGTTAACTCCTCATATCAGCCCCCTCTCCAATGCTGAGGCAGGTTACAGGTTAACTCCTCATATCAGCCCCCTCTCCAATGCTGAGGCAGGTTAACTCCTCATATCAGCCCCCTCTCCAATGCTGAGGGCAGGTTAACTCCTCATATCAGCCCCCTCTCCAACGCTGAGGCAGGTTACAGGTTAACTCCTCATATCAGCCCCCTCTCCAATGCTGAGGCAGGTTACAGGTTAACTCCTCATATCAGCCCCCTCTCCAATGCTGAGGCAGGTTAACTCCTCATATCAGCCCCCTCTCCAATGCTGAGGCAGGTTACAGGTTAACTCCTCATATCAGCCCCCTCTCCAATGCTGAGGCAGGTTACAGGTTAACTCCTCATATCAGCCCCCTCTCCAATGCTGAGGCAGGTTACAGGTTAACTCCTCATATCAGCCCCCTCTCCAATGCTGAGGAGGTACAGGTTAACTCTCATATCAGCCCCCTCTCCAACGCTGAGGCAGGTTACAGGTTAACTCCTCATATCAGCCCCCTCTCCAATGCTGAGGCAGGTTACAGGTTAACTCCTCATATCAGCCCCCCTCTCCAATGCTGAGGCAGGTTAACTCCTCATATCAGCCCCCTCTCCAATGCTGAGGCAGGTTACAGGTTAACTCCTCATATCAGCCCCCTCTCCAATGCTGAGGCAGGTTACAGGTTAACTCCTCATATCAGCCCCCTCTCCAATGCTGAGGCAGGTTACAGGTTAACTCCTCATATCAGCCCCCTCTCCAATGCTGAGGCAGGTTACAGGTTAACTCCTCATATCAGCCCCCTCTCCAATGCTGAGGCAGGTTACAGGTTAACTCCTCATATCAGCCCCCTCTCCAATGCTGAGGCAGGTTACAGGTTAACTCCTCATATCAGCCCCCTCTCCAATGCTGAGGCAGGTTACAGGTTAACTCCTCATATCAGCCCCCTCTCCAATGCTGAGGCAGGTTACAGGTTAACTCCTCATATCAGCCCCCTCTCCAATGCTGAGGCAGGTTACAGGTTAACTCCTCATATCAGCCCCCCTCTCCAATGCTGAGGCAGGTTACAGGTTAACTCCTCATATCAGCCCCCTCTCCAATGCTGAGGCAGGTTACAGGTTAACTCCTCATATCAGCCCCCTCTCCAACGCTGAGGCAGGTTACAGGTTAACTCCTCATATCAGCCCCCTCTCCAATGCTGAGGCAGGTTACAGGTTAACTCCTCATATCAGCCCCCTCTCCAATGCTGAGGCAGGTTAACTCCTCATATCAGCCCCCTCTCCAATGCTGAGGCAGGTTACAGGTTAACTCCTCATATCAGCCCCCTCTCCAATGCTGAGGCAGGTTACAGGTTAACTCCTCATATCAGCCCCCTCTCCAATGCTGAGGCAGGTTACAGGTTAACTCCTCATATCAGCCCCCTCTCCAACGCTGAGGCAGGTTACAGGTTAACTCCTCATATCAGCCCCCTCTCCAATGCTGAGGCAGGTTACAGGTTAACTCCTCATATCAGCCCCCTCTCCAATGCTGAGGCAGGTTACAGGTTAACTCCTCATATCAGCCCCCTCTCCAATGCTGAGGCAGGTTACAGGTTAACTCCTCATATCAGCCCCCTCTCCAATGCTGAGGCAGGTTACAGGTTAACTCCTCATATCAGCCCCCTCTCCAATGCTGAGGGCAGGTTAACTCCTCATATCAGCCCCCTCTCCAATGCTGAGGCAGGTTACAGGTTAACTCCTCATATCAGCCCCTCTCCAATGCTGAGGCAGGTTAACTCCTCATATCAGCCCCCTCTCCAACGCTGAGGGGACAGGTTAACTCCTCATATCAGCCCCCTCTCCAATGCTGAGGCAGGTTACAGGTTAACTCCTCATATCAGCCCCCTCTCCAATGCTGAGGCAGGTTACAGGTTAACTCCTCATATCAGCCCCCTCTCCAATGCTGAGGCAGGCTAACTCCTCATATCAGCCCCCTCTCCAATGCTGAGGCAGGTTAACTCCTCATATCAGCCCCCTCTCCAATGCTGAGGCAGGTTACAGGTTAACTCCTCATATCAGCCCCCTCTCCAATGCTGAGGCAGGTTACAGGTTAACTCCTCATATCAGCCCCCTCTCCAATGCTGAGGCAGGTTACAGGTTAACTCCTCATATCAGCCCCCTCTCCAACGCTGAGGCAGGTTACAGGTTAACTCCTCATATCAGCCCCCTCTCCAATGCTGAGGCAGGTTAACTCCTCATATCAGCCCCCTCTCCAATGCTGAGGGGTCAGGTTAACTCCTCATATCAGCCCCCTCTCCAATGCTGAGGCAGGTTAACTCCTCATATCAGCCCCCTCTCCAATGCTGAGGCAGGTTACAGGTTAACTCCTCATATCAGCCCCCTCTCCAATGCTGAGGCAGGTTACAGGTTAACTCCTCATATCAGCCCCCTCTCCAATGCTGAGGCAGGTTACAGGTTAACTCCTCATATCAGCCCCCTCTCCAATGCTGAGGCAGGTTACAGGTTAACTCCTCATATCAGCCCCCTCTCCAATGCTGAGGCAGGTTACAGGTTAACTCCTCATATCAGCCCCCTCTCCAATGCTGAGGCAGGTTACAGGTTAACTCCTCATATCAGCCCCCTCTCCAACGCTGAGGCAGGTTACAGGTTAACTCCTCATATCAGCCCCCTCTCCAACGCTGAGGCAGGTTACAGGTTAACTCCTCATATCAGCCCCCTCTCCAACGCTGAGGCACAGGTTAACTCCTCATATCAGCCCCCTCTCCAATGCTGAGGCAGGTTACAGGTTAACTCCTCATATCAGCCCCCTCTCCAATGCTGAGGCAGGTTAACTCCTCATATCAGCCCCCTCTCCAATGCTGAGGCAGGTTAACTCCTCATATCAGCCCCCTCTCCAATGCAGATGCAGCGCTCCTAGTGGCCGGGGACTTTAATGCAGGGAAACTTAAATCCGTTCTACCTAATTTCTACCAGCATGTCAAATGTGCAACCAGAGGGAAAAAAACTCTAGACCACCTTTACTCCACACACAGAGACGCATACAAAGCTCTCCCTCGCCCTCCATTTGGCAAATCTGACCATAACTCTATCCTCCTGATTCCTGCTTATAAGCAAAAACTGAAGCAGGAAGCACCAGTGATTCGGTTAATAAAAAAGTGGTCAGATGACGCAGATGCCAAGCTACAGGACTGTTTTGCTAGCACAGACTGGAACATGTTCGGGATTCTTCAGACAGCATTGAGGAGTACACCACATCAGTCACTGGCTTCATCAATAAGTGCATCGATGATGTCGTCCCCCACAGTGACCGTACGTACATACCCCCAACCAGAAGCCATGGTTTACAGGCAACATCCGCACTGAGCTAAAGGGTAGAGCTGCCGCTTTCAAGGAACGGGACTCTAACCCGGAAGCTTATAAGAAATCCCGCTATGACCTCCGACGAACCATCAAACAGGCAAAGAGTCAATACAGGTCTAAGATTGAATCATACTACACTGGCTCTGACGCTCGTCGGATGTGGCAGGGCTTGAAAACTATTACAGACTACAAAGGGAAGCACAGCCGCGAGCTGCCCAGTGACACAAGCCTACCAGACGAGCTAAACCACTTCTATGCTCGCTCGAGGCAAGCAACACTGAAGCATGCATGAGAGCACCAGCTGTTCCGGACGACTATGTGATCACGCTCTCCGTAGCCGATGTGAGTAAGACTTTTAAGCAAGTCAACATTCACAAGGCCGCTGGGCCAGACGGATTACCAGGGCGTGTACTCCGAGCATGTGCTGACCAACTGGCAAGTGTCTTCACTGACATTTTCAACATGTCCCTGACCGAGTCTGTAATACCAACATGTTTCAAGCAGACCACCATAGTCCCCGTGCCCAAGAACTCTAAGATAACCTGCCTAAATGACTACCGACCCGTGGCACTGACGTCTGTAGCCATGAAGTGCTTTGAAAGACTGGTCATGGCTCACATCAACAGCATAATCCCAGAAACCCTAGACCCACTCCAATTTGCATACCGCCCCAACAGATCCACAGATGATGCAATCTCTATCGCACTCCACACTGCCCTTTCCCACCTGGACAAGAGGAACACCTACGTGAGAATGCTATTCATTGACTACAGCTCAGCATTCAACACCATAGTGCCCTCTAAGCTCATCACTAAGCTAAGGATCCTGGGACTAAACACCTCCCTCTGCAACTGGATCCTGGACTTCCTGACGGGCCGCCCCAGGTGGTAAGGGTAGGTAACAACACATCTGCCACACTGATCCTCAACACGGGGGGGCCCCTCAGGGGTGCGTGCTCAGTCCCCTCCTGTACTCTCTGTTCACCCATGACTGCATGGCCAGGCACGACTCCAACACCATCATTAAGTTTGCCGACGACACAACAGTGGTAGGCCTGATCACCGACAACGATGAGACAGCCTATAGGGAGGAGGTCAGAGATCTGGCCGTGTGGTGCCAGGACAACAACCTCTCCCTCAACGTGACCAAGACAAAGGAGATGATTGTGGACTACAGGAAAAAAAAGAGGACTGAGCACGCCCCCATTCTCATCGACGGGGCTGTAGTGGAACAGGTTGAGAGCTTCAAGTTCCTTGGTGTCCACATCACCAACGAACTATCATGGTCCAAGCACACCAAGACAGTCGTGGAAGAGGGCACGACAAAGCCTATTCCCCCTCAGGAGACTAAAAAGATTTGGCATGGGTCCTCAGATCCTCAAAAAAATTCTACAGCTGCACCATCGAGAGCATCCTGACTGGTTGCATCACCGCCTGGTATGGCAACTGCTTGGCCTCTGACCGCAAGGCACTACAGAGGGTAGTGCGTACGGCCCAGTACATCACTGGGGCAAAGCTCCCTGCCATCCAAGACCTCTATACCAGGCGGTGTCAGAGGAAGGCCCTCAAAATTGTCAAAGACTCCAGCCACCCTAGTCATAGACTGTTCTCTCTCTGCTACCGCACGGCGAAGCGGTTCCGGAGTGCCAAGTCTAGGTCCAAAAGACTTCTCAACAGCTTCTACCCACAAGCCATAAGACTCCTGAACAGCTAATCATGGCTACCCGGACTATTTGCACTGCCCCCCCACCCCATCCTTTTACGTGCTGCTACTCTGTTAAGTATTTATGCATAGTCACTTTAACTCTACCCACATGTACATATTACCTCAACTACCTCAACTAGCGGTGCCCCCGCACATTGACTCTGCACCGTTACCCCCTGTATATATAGCCTCCCTACTGTCACTTTATTTTACTTCTGCTCTTTGTTTTTCTCAACACTTTTTTTTGTTGTTGTTTTATTCTTACTTTTTTTTTTTTTTTTTTGTTTAAAATAAACGCACTGTTGGTTAAGGGCTGTAAGTAAGCATTTCACTGTAATGTCTGCACTTGTTGTATTCGGCGCATGTGACCAATAAAATTTGATTTGATTTGATTTGATTTGATTTGAACTCCTCATATCAGCCCCCTCTCCAATGCTGAGGCAGGTTACAGGTTAACTCCTCATATCAGCCCCCTCTCCAATGCTGACGCAGGTTAACTCCTCATATCAGCCCCCTCTCCAATGCTGAGGCAGGTTAACTCCTCATATCAGCCCCCTCTCCAATGCTGAGGCAGGTTACAGGTTAACTCCTCATATCAGCCCCCTCTCCAACGCTGAGGCAGGTTACAGGTTAACTCCTCATATCAGCCCCCTCTCCAATGCTGGGGCAGGTTACAGGTTAACTCCTCATATCAGCCCCCTCTCCAATGCTGAGGCAGGTTAACTCCTCATATCAGCCCCCTCTCCAATGCTGAGGCAGGTTAACTCCTCATATCAGCCCCTCTCCAACGCTGAGGCAGGTTACAGGTTAACTCCTCATATCAGCCCCTCTCCAATGCTGAGGCAGGTTACAGGTTAACTCCTCATATCAGCCCCCTCTCCAATGCTGAGGCAGGTTAACTCCTCATATCAGCCCCCTCTCCAACGCTGAGGCAGGTTACAGGTTAACTCCTCATATCAGCCCCATCTCCAATGCTGAGGCAGGTTACAGGTTAACTCCTCATATCAGCCCCCTCTCCAATGCTGAGGCAGGTTACAGGTTAACTCCTCATATCAGCCCCCTCTCCAATGCTGAGGCAGGTTAACTTTCATATCAGCCCCCTCTCCAACGCTGAGGCAGGTTACAGGTTAACTCCTCATATCAGCCCCCTCTCCAATGCTGAGGCAGGTTACAGGTTAACTCCTCATATCAGCCCCCCTCTCCAATGCTGAGGCAGGTTAACTCCTCATATCAGCCTCCTCTCCAATGCTGAGGCAGGTTACAGGTTAACTCCTCATATCAGCCCCCTCTCCAATGCTGAGGCAGGTTACAGGTTAACTCCTCATATCAGCCCCTCTCCAATGCTGAGGCAGGTTACAGGTTAACTCCTCATATCAGCCCCCTCTCCAATGCTGAGGCAGGTTACAGGTTAACTCCTCATAACAGCCCCCTCTCCAACGCTGAGGCAGGTTACAGGCTAACTCCTCATATCAGCCCCCTCTCCAACGCTGAGGCAGGTTACAGGTTAACTCCTCATATCAGCCCCCTCTCCAACGCTGAGATAGGTTACAGGTTAACTCCTCATATCAGCCCCCTCTCCAATGCTGAGGCAGGTTACAGGTTAACTCCTCATATCAGCCCCCTCTCCAATGCTGAGGCAGGTTACAGGCTAACTCCTCATATCAGCCCCCTCTCCAATGCTGAGGCAGGTTAACTCCTCATATCAGCCCCCTCTCCAATGCTGAGGCAGGTTACAGGTTAACTCCTCATATCAGCCCCCTCTCCAATGCTGAGGCAGGTTAACTCCTCATATCAGCCCCCTCTCCAATGCTGAGGCAGGTTACAGGTTAACTCCTCATATCAGCCCCCTCTCCAATGCTGAGGCAGGTTACAGGTTAACTCCTCATATCAGCCCCCTCTCCAACGCTGAGGCAGGTTAACTCCTCATATCAGCCCCCTCTCCAATGCTGAGGCAGGTTACAGGTTAACTCCTCATATCAGCCCCCTCTCCAATGCTGAGGCAGGTTACAGGTTAACTCCTCATATCAGCCCCCTCTCCAATGCTGAGGCAGGTTACAGGCTAACTCCTCATATCAGCCCCCTCTCCAATGCTGAGGCAGGCGGTAACTCTCATATCAGCCCCCCTCTCCAATGCTGAGGCAGGTTAACTCCTCATATCAGCCCCCTCTCCAATGCTGAGGCAGGTTAACTCCTCATATCAGCCCCCTCTCCAATGCTGAGGCAGGTTACAGGTTAACTCCTCATATCAGCCCCCTCTCCAATGATGAGGCAGGTTACAGGTTAACTCCTCATATCAGCCCCCTCTCCAATGCTGAGGCAGGTTAACTCCTCATATCAGCCCCCTCTCCAATGCTGAGGCAGGTTAACTCCTCATATCAGCCCCCTCTCCAATGCTGAGGCAGGTTAACTCCTCATATCAGCCCCCTCTCCAATGCTGAGGCAGGTTACAGGTTAACTCCTCATATCAGCCCCCTCTCCAATGCTGAGGCAGGTTACAGGTTAACTCCTCATATCAGCCCCCTCTCCAACGCTGAGGCAGGTTACAGGTTAACTCCTCATATCAGCCCCTCTCCAATGCTGAGGCAGGTTACAGGTTAACTCCTCATATCAGCCCCCTCTCCAATGCTGAGGCAGGTTACAGGTTAACTCCTCATATCAGCCCACTCTCCAATGCTGAGGCAGGTTACAGGTTAACTCCTCATATCAGCCCCCTCTCCAATGCTGAGGCAGGTTAACTCCTCATATCAGCCCCCTCTCCAATGCTGAGGGGCAGGTTAACTCCTCATATCAGCCCCCTCTCCAATGCTGAGGCAGGTTACAGGTTAACTCCTCATATCAGCCCCCTCTCCAATGCTGAGGCAGGTTACAGGTTAACTCCTCATATCAGCCCCCTCTCCAACGCTGAGGCAGGTTAACTCCTCATATCAGCCCCCTCTCCAATGCTGAGGCAGGTTACAGGTTAACTCCTCATATCAGCCCCCTCTCCAATGCTGAGGCAGGTTACAGGTTAACTCCTCATATCAGCCCCCTCTCCAACGCTGAGGCAGGTTACAGGCTAACTCCTCATATCAGCCCCCTCTCCAATGCTGAGGCAGGCTAACTCCTCATATCAGCCCCCTCTCCAATGCTGAGGCAGGTTAACTCCTCATATCAGCCCCCTCTCCAATGCTGAGGCAGGTTAACTCCTCATATCAGCCCCCTCTCCAATGCTGAGGCAGGTTACAGGTTAACTCCTCATATCAGCCCCCTCTCCAATGCTGAGGCAGGTTACAGGTTAACTCCTCATATCAGCCCCCTCTCCAATGCTGAGGCAGGTTAACTCCTCATATCAGCCCCCTCTCCAATGCTGAGGCAGGTTAACTCCTCATATCAGCCCCCTCTCCAATGCTGAGGCAGGTTAACTCCTCATATCAGCCCCCTCTCCAATGCTGAGGCAGGTTACAGGTTAACTCCTCATATCAGCCCCCTCTCCAATGCTGAGGCAGGTTACAGGTTAACTCCTCATATCAGCCCCCCTCTCCAACGCTGAGGCAGGTTACAGGTTAACTCCTCATATCAGCCCCCTCTCCAATGCTGAGGCAGGTTACAGGTTAACTCCTCATATCAGCCCCCTCTCCAATGCTGAGGGACAGGTTAACTCCTCATATCAGCCCCCTCTCCAACGCTGAGGCAGGTTACAGGTTAACTCCTCATATCAGCCCCCTCTCCAATGCTGAGGCAGGTTACAGGTTAACTCCTCATATCAGCCCCCTCTCCAACGCTGAGGAGGTTACAGGTTAACTCCTCATATCAGCCCCCTCTCCAATGCTGAGGCAGGTTAACTTTCATATCAGCCCCCTCTCCAACGCTGAGGCAGGTTACAGGTTAACTCCTCATATCAGCCCCCTCTCCAATGCTGAGGCAGGTTACAGGTTAACTCCTCATATCAGCCCCCTCTCCAATGCTGAGGCAGGTTAACTCCTCATATCAGCCTCCTCTCCAACGCTGAGGCAGGTTACAGGTTAACTCCTCATATCAGCCCCCTCTCCAATGCTGAGGCAGGTTACAGGTTAACTCCTCATATCAGCCCCCTCTCCAATGCTGAGGCAGGTTACAGGTTAACTCCTCATATCAGCCCCCTCTCCAATGCTGAGGCAGGTTACAGGTTAACTCCTCATAACAGCCCCCTCTCCAACGCTGAGGCAGGTTACAGGCTAACTCCTCATATCAGCCCCCTCTCCAACGCTGAGGCGGTCAGGTTAACTCCTCATATCAGCCCCCCTCTCCAATGCTGAGGCAGGTTACAGGTTAACTCCTCATATCAGCCCCCTCTCCAATGCTGAGGCAGGTTACAGGTTAACTCCTCATATCAGCCCCCTCTCCAATGCTGAGGCAGGTTACAGGTTAACTCCTCATATCAGCCCCCTCTCCAATGCTGAGGCAGGTTAACTCCTCATATCAGCCCCCTCTCCAATGCTGAGGCAGGTTACAGGTTAACTCCTCATATCAGCCCCCTCTCCAATGCTGAGGCAGGTTAACTCCTCATATCAGCCCCCTCTCCAATGCTGAGGCAGGTTACAGGTTAACTCCTCATATCAGCCCCCTCTCCAATGCTGAGGCAGGTTACAGGTTAACTCCTCATATCAGCCCCCTCTCCAATGCTGAGGCAGGTTAACTCCTCATATCAGCCCCCTCTCCAACGCTGAGGCAGGTTACAGGTTAACTCCTCATATCAGCCCCCTCTCCAATGCTGAGGCAGGTTACAGGTTAACTCCTCATATCAGCCCCCTCTCCAATGCTGAGGCAGGTTACAGGTTAACTCCTCATATCAGCCCCCTCTCCAATGCTGAGGCAGGTTACAGGTTAACTCCTCATAACAGCCCCCTCTCCAATGCTGAGGCAGGTTACAGGTTAACTCCTCATATCAGCCCCCTCTCCAATGCTGAGGCAGGTTACAGGTTAACTCCTCATATCAGCCCCCTCTCCAACGCTGAGGCAGGTTACAGGTTAACTCCTCATATCAGCCCCCTCTCCAATGCTGAGGCAGGTTACAGGTTAACTCCTCATATCAGCCCCCTCTCCAATGCTGAGGCAGGTTACAGGCTAACTCCTCATATCAGCCCCCTCTCCAATGCTGAGGGACAGGTTAACTCCTCATATCAGCCCCCCTCTCCAATGCTGAGGCAGGTTACAGGTTAACTCCTCATATCAGCCCCCTCTCCAATGCTGAGGCAGGTTAACTCCTCATATCAGCCCCCTCTCCAATGCTGAGGCAGGTTACAGGTTAACTCCTCATATCAGCCCCCTCTCCAATGCTGAGGCAGGTTACAGGTTAACTCCTCATATCAGCCCCCTCTCCAACGCTGAGGCAGGTTAACTCCTCATATCAGCCCCCATCTCCAATGCTGAGGCAGGTTACAGGTTAACTCGTCATATCAGCCCCCTCTCCAACGCTGAGGCAGGTTACAGGTTAACTCCTCATATCAGCCCCCTCTCCAACGCTGAGGCAGGTTACAGGTTAACTCCTCATATCAGCCCCCTCTCCAATGCTGAGGCAGGCAGGTTAACTCCTCATATCAGCCCCCTCTCCAATGCTGAGGCAGGTTAAGGTAACTCCTCATATCAGCCCCCTCTCCAATGCTGAGGCAGGTTAACTCCTCATATCAGCCCCCTCTCCAATGCTGAGGCAGGTTACAGGTTAACTCCTCATATCAGCCCCCTCTCCAACGATGAGGCAGGTTACAGGTTAACTCCTCATATCAGCCCCCTCTCCAATGCTGAGGCAGCAGGTTAACTCCTCATATCAGCCCCCTCTCCAATGCTGAGGCAGGTTAACTCCTCATATCAGCCCCCTCTCCAATGCTGAGGCAGGTTAACTCCTCATATCAGCCCCCTCTCCAACGCTGAGGCAGGTTACAGGTTAACTCCTCATATCAGCCCCCTCTCCAATGCTGAGGCAGGTTACAGGTTAACTCCTCATATCAGCCCCCTCTCCAATGCTGAGGCAGGTTACAGGTTAACTCCTCATATCAGCCCCCCTCTCCAATGCTGAGGCAGGTTACAGGTTAACTCCTCATATCAGCCCCCTCTCCAATGCTGAGGCAGGTTACAGGTTAACTCCTCATATCAGCCCACTCTCCAATGCTGAGGCAGGTTACAGGTTAACTCCTCATATCAGCCCCCTCTCCAATGCTGAGGCAGGTTAACTCCTCATATCAGCCCCCTCTCCAATGCTGAGGCAGGTTAACTCCTCATATCAGCCCCCTCTCCAATGCTGAGGCAGGTTACAGGTTAACTCCTCATATCAGCCCCCTCTCCAATGCTGAGGCAGGTTACAGGTTAACTCCTCATATCAGCCCCCTCTCCAACGCTGAGGCAGGTTTAACTCCTCATATCAGCCCCCTCTCCAACGCTGAGGCAGGTTACAGGTTAACTCCTCATATCAGCCCCCTCTCCAATGCTGAGGCAGGTTACAGGTTAACTCCTCATATCAGCCCCCTCTCCAACGCTGAGGCAGGTTACAGGTTAACTCCTCATATCAGCCCCCTCTCCAATGCTGAGGCAGGCTAACTCCTCATATCAGCCCCCTCTCCAATGCTGAGGCAGGTTAACTCCTCATATCAGCCCCCTCTCCAATGCTGAGGCAGGTTAACTCCTCATATCAGCCCCCTCTCCAATGCTGAGGCAGGTTACAGGTTAACTCCTCATATCAGCCCCCTCTCCAATGCTGAGGCAGGTTACAGGTTAACTCCTCATATCAGCCCCCTCTCCAATGCTGAGGCAGGTTAACTCCTCATATCAGCCCCCTCTCCAATGCTGAGGCAGGTTAACTCCTCATATCAGCCCCCTCTCCAATGCTGAGGCAGGTTAACTCCTCATATCAGCCCCCCTCTCCAATGCTGAGGCAGGTTACAGGTTAACTCCTCATATCAGCCCCCTCTCCAATGCTGAGGCAGGTTACAGGTTAACTCCTCATATCAGCCCCCTCTCCAATGCTGAGGCAGGTTACAGGTTAACTCCTCATATCAGCCCCCTCTCCAATGCTGAGGCAGGTTACAGGTTAACTCCTCATATCAGCCCCCTCTCCAATGCTGAGGCAGGTTACAGGTTAACTCCTCATATCAGCCCCCTCTCCAATGCTGAGGCAGGTTACAGGTTAACTCCTCATATCAGCCCCCCTCTCCAATGCTGAGGCAGGTTAACTCCTCATATCAGCCCCCTCTCCAATGCTGAGGCAGGTCAGGTTAACTCCTCATATCAGCCCCCTCTCCAATGCTGAGGCAGGTTACAGGTTAACTCCTCATATCAGCCCCCTCTCCAATGCTGAGGCAGGTTACAGGTTAACTCCTCATATCAGCCCCTCTCCAATGCTGAGGCAGGTTACAGGTTAACTCCTCATATCAGCCCCCTCTCCAATGCTGAGGCAGGTTACAGGTTAACTCCTCATATCAGCCCCCTCTCCAATGCTGAGGCAGGTTACAGGTTAACTCCTCATATCAGCCCCCTCTCCAATGCTGAGGCAGGTTACAGGTTAACTCCTCATATCAGCCCCCTCTCCAATGCTGAGGCAGGTTAACTCCTCATATCAGCCCCCCTCTCCAATGCTGAGGGGACAGGTTAACTCCTCATATCAGCCCCCTCTCCAATGCTGAGGCAGGTTAACTCCTCATATCAGGCCCCCTCTCCAATGCTGAGGCAGGTTAACTCCTCATATCAGCCCCCTCTCCAATGCTGAGGCAGGTTAACTCCTCATATCAGCCCCCTCTCCAATGCTGAGGCAGGTTACAGGCTAACTCCTCATATCAGCCCCCTCTCCAATGCTGAGGCAGGTTAACTCCTCATATCAGCCCCCTCTCCAATGCTGAGGCAGGTTACAGGTTAACTCCTCATATCAGCCCCCTCTCCAATGCTGAGGGCAGGTTAACTCCTCATATCAGCCCCCTCTCCAATGCTGAGGCAGGTTACAGGTTAACTCCTCATATCAGCCCCCTCTCCAATGCTGAGGCAGGTTACAGGTTAACTCCTCATATCAGCCCCCCTCTCCAATGCTGAGGCAGGTTAACTCCTCATATCAGCCCCCTCTCCAATGCTGAGGCAGGTTACAGGTTAACTCCTCATATCGGGCCCCCTCTCCAATGCTGAGGCAGATTAACTCCTCATATCAGCCCCCTCTCCAATGCTGAGGCAGGTTAACTCCTCATATCAGCCCCCTCTCCAATGCTGAGGCAGGTTACAGGTTAACTCCTCATATCAGCCCCCTCTCCAATGCTGAGGCAGGTTACAGGTTAACTCCTCATATCAGCCCCCTCTCCAACGCTGAGGCAGGTTACAGGTTAACTCCTCATATCAGCCCCCTCTCCAATGCTGAGGCAGGTTACAGGTTAACTCCTCATATCAGCCCCCTCTCCAATGCTGAGGCAGGTTACAGGTTAACTCCTCATATCAGCCCCCTCTCCAACGCTGAGGCAGGTTACAGGTTAACTCCTCATATCAGCCCCCTCTCCAATGCTGAGGCAGGTTAACTCCTCATATCAGCCCCCTCTCCAATGCTGAGGCAGGTTACAGGTTAACTCCTCATATCAGCCCCCTCTCCAACGCTGAGGCAGGTTACAGGTTAACTCCTCATATCAGCCCCCTCTCCAACGCTGAGGCAGGTTACAGGTTAACTCCTCATATCAGCCCCCTCTCCAACGCTGAGGCAGGTTACAGGTTAACTCCTCATATCAGCCCCCTCTCCAATGCTGAGGCAGGTTACAGGTTAACTCCTCATATCAGCCCCCTCTCCAATGCTGAGGCAGGTTACAGGTTAACTCCTCATATCAGCCCCCTCTCCAATGCTGAGGCAGGTTACAGGTTAACTCCTCATATCAGCCCCCTCTCCAATGCTGAGGCAGGTTACAGGTTAACTCCTCATATCAGCCCCCCTCTCCAATGCTGAGGCAGGTTAACTCCTCATATCAGCCCCCTCTCCAATGCTGAGGCAGGCAGGTTAACTCCTCATATCAGCCCCCTCTCCAATGCTGAGGCAGGTTACAGGTTAACTCCTCATATCAGCCCCCCTCTCCAATGCTGAGGCAGGTTACAGGTTAACTCCTCATATCAGCCCCCTCTCCAATGCTGAGGCAGGTTACAGGTTAACTCCTCATATCAGCCCCCTCTCCAATGCTGAGGCAGGTTACAGGTTAACTCCTCATATCAGCCCCCTCTCCAACGCTGAGGCAGGTTACAGGTTAACTCCTCATATCAGCCCCCTCTCCAACGCTGAGGCAGGTTACAGGTTAACTCCTCATATCAGCCCCCTCTCCAATGCTGAGGCAGGTTAACTCCTCATATCAGCCCCCTCTCCAATGCTGAGGCAGGTTACAGGTTAACTCCTCATATCAGCCCCCTCTCCAATGCTGAGGCAGGTTACAGGTTAACTCCTCATATCAGCCCCCTCTCCAATGCTGAGGCAGGTTACAGGTTAACTCCTCATATCAGCCCCCTCTCCAATGCTGAGGCAGGTTACAGGTTAACTCCTCATATCAGCCCCCTCTCCAATGCTGAGGCAGGTTACAGGCTAACTCCTCATATCAGCCCCCTCTCCAATGCTGAGGCAGGTTACAGGTTAACTCCTCATATCAGCCCCCTCTCCAATGCTGAGGCAGGTTACAGGTTAACTCCTCATATCAGCCCCCTCTCCAATGCTGAGGCAGGTTACAGGTTAACTCCTCATATCAGCCCCCTCTCCAATGCTGAGGCAGGTTAACTCCTCATATCAGCCCCCTCTCCAATGCTGAGGCAGGTTACAGGTTAACTCCTCATATCAGCCCCCTCTCCAACGCTGAGGCAGGTTAACTCCTCATATCAGCCCCCTCTCCAATGCTGAGGCAGGTTAACTCCTCATATCAGCCCCCTCTCCAATGCTGAGGCAGGTTACAGGTTAACTCCTCATATCAGCCCCCTCTCCAATGCTGAGGCAGGTTACAGGCTAACTCCTCATATCAGCCCCCTCTCCAATGCTGAGGCAGGTAACTCCTCATATCAGCCCCTCTCCAATGCTGAGGCAGGTTAACTCCTCATATCAGCCCCCTCTCCAATGCTGAGGCAGGTTACAGGTTAACTCCTCATATCAGCCCCCTCTCCAATGCTGAGGCAGGTTACAGGTTAACTCCTCATATCAGCCCCCTCTCCAACGCTGAGGCAGGTTACAGGTTAACTCCTCATATCAGCCCCCTCTCCAACGCTGAGGCAGGTTACAGGTTAACTCCTCATATCAGCCCCTCTCCAATGCTGAGGCAGGTTACAGGCTAACTCCTCATATCAGCCCCCTCTCCAATGCTGAGGCAGGTTAACTCCTCATATCAGCCCCCTCTCCAATGCTGAGGCAGGTTACAGGTTAACTCCTCATATCAGCCCCCTCTCCAATGCTGAGGCAGGTTACAGGTTAACTCCTCATATCAGCCCCCTCTCCAATGCTGAGGCAGGTTAACTCCTCATATCAGCCCCCTCTCCAATGCTGAGGCAGGTTAACTCCTCATATCAGCCCCCTCTCCAACGCTGAGGCAGGTTACAGGTTAACTCCTCATATCAGCCCCCTCTCCAACGCTGAGGCAGGTTAACTCCTCATATCAGCCCCCTCTCCAATGCTGAGGCAGGTTACAGGTTAACTCCTCATATCAGCCCCCTCTCCAACGCTGAGGCAGGTTACAGGTTAACTCCTCATATCAGCCCCCTCTCCAATGCTGAGGCAGGTTACAGGTTAACTCCTCATATCAGCCCCCTCTCCAATGCTGAGGCAGGTTACAGGTTAACTCCTCATATCAGCCCCCTCTCCAATGCTGAGGCAGGTTACAGGTTAACTCCTCATATCAGCCCCCTCTCCAATGCTGAGGCAGGTTAACTCCTCATATCAGCCCCCTCTCCAATGCTGAGGCAGGTTACAGGTTAACTCCTCATATCAGCCCCCTCTCCAATGCTGAGGCAGGTTACAGGTTAACTCCTCATATCAGCCCCCTCTCCAATGCTGAGGCAGGTTACAGGTTAACTCCTCATATCAGCCCCCTCTCCAATGCTGAGGCAGGTTAACTCCTCATATCAGCCCCCTCTCCAATGCTGAGGCAGGTTACAGGTTAACTCCTCATATCAGCCCCCTCTCCAGTGCTGAGGCAGGTTACAGGTTAACTCCTCATATCAGCCCCCTCTCCAATGCTGAGGCAGGTTACAGGTTAACTCCTCATATCAGCCCCCTCTCCAATGCTGAGGCAGGTTACAGGTTAACTCCTCATATCAGCCCCCTCTCCAATGCTGAGGCAGGTTAACTCCTCATATCAGCCCCCTCTCCAATGCTGAGGCAGGTTAACTCCTCATATCAGCCCCCTCTCCAATGCTGAGGCAGGTTAACTCCTCATATCAGCCCCCTCTCCAATGCTGAGGCAGGTTACAGGTTAACTCCTCATATCAGCCCCCTCTCCAATGCTGAGGCAGGTTACAGGTTAACTCCTCATATCAGCCCCCTCTCCAATGCTGAGGCAGGTTACAGGTTAACTCCTCATATCAGCCCCCTCTCCAATGCTGAGGCAGGTTACAGGTTAACTCCTCATATCAGCCCCCTCTCCAATGCTGAGGCAGGTTACAGGTTAACTCCTCATATCAGCCCCCTCTCCAATGCTGAGGCAGGTTACAGGTTAACTCCTCATATCAGCCCCCTCTCCAATGCTGAGGCAGGTTACAGGTTAACTCCTCATATCAGCCCCCTCTCCAACGCTGAGGCAGGTTACAGGTTAACTCCTCATATCAGCCCCCTCTCCAATGCTGAGGCAGGTTACAGGTTAACTCCTCATATCAGCCCCCTCTCCAATGCTGAGGCAGGTTAACTCCTCATATCAGCCCCCTCTCCAATGCTGAGGCAGGTTACAGGTTAACTCCTCATATCAGCCCCCTCTCCAATGCTGAGGCAGGTTAACTCCTCATATCAGCCCCCTCTCCAATGCTGAGGCAGGTTAACTCCTCATATCAGCCCCCTCTCCAATGCTGAGGCAGGTTACAGGTTAACTCCTCATATCAGCCCCCTCTCCAATGCTGAGGCAGGTTACAGGTTAACTCCTCATATCAGCCCCCTCTCCAATGCTGAGGAAGGTTAACTCCTCATATCAGCCCCCTCTCCAATGCTGAGGCAGGTTAACTCCTCATATCAGCCCCCTCTCCAATGCTGAGGCAGGTTAACTCCTCATATCAGCCCCCTCTCCAATGCTGAGGCAGGTTACAGGCTAACTCCTCATATCAGCCCCCTCTCCAACGCTGAGGCAGGTTAACTCCTCATATCAGCCCCCTCTCCAACGCTGAGGCAGGTTACAGGCTAACTCCTCATATCAGCCCCCTCTCCAATGCTGAGGCAGGTTAACTCCTCATATCAGCCCCCTCTCCAATGCTGAGGCAGGTTACAGGTTAACTCCTCATATCAGCCCCCTCTCTAACGCTGATGCAGGTTACAGGTTAACTCCTCATATCAGCCCCCTCTCCAATGCTGAGGCAGGTTAACTCCTCATATCAGCCCCCCTCTCCAATGCTGAGGCAGGTTACAGGTTAACTCCTCATATCAGCCCCCTCTCCAATGCTGAGGCAGGTTAACTCCTCATATCAGCCCCCTCTCCAATGCTGAGGCAGGCTAACTCCTCATATCAGCCCCCTCTCCAATGCTGAGGCAGGTTACAGGTTAACTCCTCATATCAGCCCCCTCTCCAATGCTGAGGCAGGTTACAGGTTAACTCCTCATATCAGCCCCCTCTCCAACGCTGAGGCAGGTTACAGGTTAACTCCTCATATCAGCCCCCTCTCCAATGCTGAGGCAGGTTACAGGTTAACTCCTCATATCAGCCCCCTCTCCAATGCTGAGGCAGGTTACAGGTTAACTCCTCATATCAGCCCCCTCTCCAACGCTGAGGCAGGTTACAGGTTAACTCCTCATATCAGCCCCCTCTCCAATGCTGAGGCAGGTTAACTCCTCATATCAGCCCCCTCTCCAATGCTGAGGCAGGTTACAGGTTAACTCCTCATATCAGCCCCCCTCTCCAATGCTGAGGCAGGTTACAGGTTAACTCCTCATATCAGCCCCCTCTCCAATGCTGAGGCAGGTTACAGGTTAACTCCTCATATCAGCCCCCTCTCCAATGCTGAGGCAGGTTACAGGTTAACTCCTCATATCAGCCCCCCTCTCCAATGCTGAGGCAGGTTACAGGCTAACTCCTCATATCAGCCCCCTCTCCAATGCTGAGGCAGGTTACAGGTTAACTCCTCATATCAGCCCCCTCTCCAACGCTGAGGCAGGTTACAGGTTAACTCCTCATATCAGCTCCCCTCTCCAATGCTGAGGCAGGTTACAGGTTAACTCCTCATATCAGCCCCCTCTCCAATGCTGAGGCAGGTTAACTCCTCATATCAGCCCCCTCTCCAATGCTGAGGCAGGTTACAGGTTAACTCCTCATATCAGCCCCCTCTCCAATGCTGAGGCAGGTTAACTCCTCATATCAGCCCCCTCTCCAACGCTGAGGCAGGTTAACTCCTCATATCAGCCCCCTCTCCAATGCTGAGGCAGGTTACAGGTTAACTCCTCATATCAGCCCCCTCTCCAACGCTGAGGCAGGTTACAGGCTAACTCCTCATATCAGCCCCCTCTCCAATGCTGAGGCAGGCTAACTCCTCATATCAGCCCCCTCTCCAATGCTGAGGCAGGTTAACTCCTCATATCAGCCCCCTCTCCAATGCTGAGGCAGGTTACAGGTTAACTCCTCATATCAGCCCCCTCTCCAATGCTGAGGCAGGTTACAGGTTAACTCCTCATATCAGCCCCCTCTCTAATGCTGAGGCAGGTTACAGGCTAACTCCTCATATCAGCCCCCTCTCCAATGCTGAGGCAGGTTACAGGTTAACTCCTCATATCAGCCCCCTCTCCAATGATGAGGCAGGTTACAGGCTAACTCCTCATATCAGCCCCCTCTCCAATGCTGAGGCAGGTTAACTCCTCATATCAGCCCCCTCTCCAATGCTGAGGCAGGTTACAGGTTAACTCCTCATATCAGCCCCCTCTCCAATGCTGAGGCAGGTTACAGGTTAACTCCTCATATCAGCCCCCTCTTTAATGCTGAGGCAGGTTAACTCCTCATATCAGCCCCCTCTCCAATGCTGAGGCAGGTTAACTCCTCATATCAGCCCCCTCTCCAATGCTGAGGCAGGTTACAGGTTAACTCCTCATATCAGCCCCCTCTCCAACGCTGAGGCAGGTTAACTCCTCATATCAGCCCCTCTCTCCAATGCTGAGGCAGGTTACAGGTTAACTCCTCATATCAGCCCCCTCTCCAACGCTGAGGCAGGTTACAGTTTAACTCCTCATATCAGCCCCCTCTCCAATGCTGAGGCAGGTTACAGGTTAACTCCTCATATCAGCCCCCCTCTCCAATGCTGAGGCAGGTTACAGGTTAACTCCTCATATCAGCCCCCTCTCCAATGCTGAGGCAGGTTACAGGTTAACTCCTCATATCAGCCCCCTCTCCAATGCTGAGGCAGGTTAACTCCTCATATCAGCCCCCTCTCCAATGCTGAGGCAGGTTACAGGTTAACTCCTCATATCAGCCCCCTCTCCAATGCTGAGGCAGGTTACAGGTTAACTCCTCATATCAGCCCCCTCTCCAATGCTGAGGCAGGTTACAGGTTAACTCCTCATATCAGCCCCCTCTCCAATGCTGAGGCAGGTTAACTCCTCATATCAGCCCCCTCTCCAATGCTGAGGCAGGTTACAGGTTAACTCCTCATATCAGCCCCCTCTCCAGTGCTGAGGCAGGTTACAGGTTAACTCCTCATATCAGCCCCCTCTCCAATGCTGAGGCAGGTTACAGGTTAACTCCTCATATCAGCCCCCTCTCCAACGCTGAGGCAGGTTACAGGTTAACTCCTCATATCAGCCCCCTCTCCAATGCTGAGGCAGGTTAACTCCTCATATCAGCCCCCTCTCCAATGCTGAGGCAGGTTAACTCCTCATATCAGCCCCCTCTCCAATGCTGAGGCAGGTTAACTCCTCATATCAGCCCCCCTCTCCAATGCTGAGGCAGGTTACAGGTTAACTCCTCATATCAGCCCCCTCTCCAATGCTGAGGCAGGTTACAGGTTAACTCCTCATATCAGCCCCCCTCTCCAATGCTGAGGCAGGTTACAGGTTAACTCCTCATATCAGCCCCCTCTCCAATGCTGAGGCAGGTTACAGGTTAACTCCTCATATCAGCCCCCTCTCCAATGCTGAGGCAGGTTACAGGTTAACTCCTCATATCAGCCCCCTCTCCAATGCTGAGGCAGGTTACAGGTTAACTCCTCATATCAGCCCCCTCTCCAATGCTGAGGCAGGTTACAGGTTAACTCCTCATATCAGCCCCCTCTCCAATGCTGAGGCAGGTTACAGGTTAACTCCTCATATCAGCCCCCTCTCCAACGCTGAGGCAGGTTACAGGTTAACTCCTCATATCAGCCCCCTCTCCAACGCTGAGGCAGGTTAACTCCTCATATCAGCCCCCTCTCCAATGCTGAGGCAGGTTACAGGTTAACTCCTCATATCAGCCCCCTCTCCAATGCTGAGGCAGGTTAACTCCTCATATCAGCCCCCTCTCCAATGCTGAGGCAGGTTAACTCCTCATATCAGCCCCCTCTCCAATGCTGAGGCAGGTTACAGGTTAACTCCTCATATCAGCCCCCTCTCCAATGCTGAGGCAGGTTACAGGTTAACTCCTCATATCAGCCCCCTCTCCAATGCTGAGGAAGGTTAACTCCTCATATCAGCCCCCTCTCCAATGCTGAGGCAGGTTAACTCCTCATATCAGCCCCCTCTCCAATGCTGAGGCAGGTTACAGGTTAACTCCTCATATCAGCCCCCTCTCCAACGCTGAGGCAGGTTACAGGTTAACTCCTCATATCAGCCCCCTCTCCAATGCTGAGGCAGGTTACAGGTTAACTCCTCATATCAGCCCCCTCTCCAATGCTGAGGCAGGTTAACTCCTCATATCAGCCCCCTCTCCAATGCTGAGGCAGGTTAACTCCTCATATCAGCCCCCTCTCCAATGCTGAGGCAGGTTACAGGTTAACTCCTCATATCAGCCCCCTCTCCAATGCTGAGGCAGGTTACAGGTTAACTCCTCATATCAGCCCCCCTCTCCAATGCTGAGGCAGGTTAACTCCTCATATCAGCCCCCTCTCCAATGCTGAGGCAGGTTACAGGTTAACTCCTCATATCAGCCCCATCTCCAATGCTGAGGCAGGTTACAGGTTAACTCCTCATATCAGCCCCCTCTCCAATGCTGAGGCAGGTTACAGGTTAACTCCTCATATCAGCCCCCTCTCCAATGCTGAGGCAGGTTAACTCCTCATATCAGCCCCCTCTCCAACGCTGAGGCAGGTTACAGGTTAACTCCTCATATCAGCCCCCTCTCCAATGCTGAGGCAGGTTACAGGTTAACTCCTCATATCAGCCCCCTCTCCAATGCTGAGGCAGGTTAACTCCTCATATCAGCCCCCTCTCCAACGCTGAGGCAGGTTACAGGTTAACTCCTCATATCAGCCCCCTCTCCAATGCTGAGGCAGGTTACAGGTTAACTCCTCATATCAGCCCTCTCCAATGCTGAGGCAGGTTACAGGTTAACTCCTCATATCAGCCCCTCTCCAATGCTGAGGCAGGTTACAGGCTAACTCCTCATATCAGCCCCCTCTCCAATGCTGAGGCAGGTTACTCCTCATATCAGCCCCCCTCTCCAATGCTGAGGCAGGTTAACTCCTCATATCAGCCCCCCTCTCCAATGCTGAGGCAGGTTAACTCCTCATATCAGCCCCCTCTCCAACGCTGAGGCAGGTAAGGCTAACTCCTCATATCAGCCCCCTCTCCAATGCTGAGGCAGGTTAACTCCTCATTTCAGCCCCCTCTCCAATGCTGAGGCAGGTTAACTCCTCATATCAGCCCCCTCTCCAACGCTGAGGCAGGTTAACTCCTCATATCAGCCCCATCTCCAATGCTGAGGCAGGTTAACTCCTCATATCAGCCCCCTCTCCAATGCTGAGGCAGGTTACAGGTTAACTCCTCATATCAGCCCCCTCTCTCAATGCTGAGGCAGGTTACAGGTTAACTCCTCATATCAGCCCCCTCTCCAATGCTGAGGCAGGTTACAGGTTAACTCCTCATATCAGCCCCCTCTCCAATGCTGAGGCAGGTTACAGGTTAACTCCTCATATCAGCCCCCTCTCCAATGCTGAGGCAGGTTAACTCCTCATATCAGCCCCCTCTCCAATGCTGAGGCAGGTTACAGGTTAACTCCTCATATCAGCCCCCTCTCCAATGCTGAGGCAGGTTACAGGTTAACTCCTCATATCAGCCCCCTCTCCAATGCTGAGGCAGGTTACAGGTTAACTCCTCATATCAGCCCCCTCTCCAATGCTGAGGCAAGTTAAAGGTTAATCTCCTCAATTTGTCTTTCCACAAGTCTTATCTCCTTATCCGTATTGGAGGATAAGGCCTAAGGCCCCTCCCTTCAAGCCTTCTTCTCCAATGGGTTTTGTGAAGGAGGCGAGGAGAGAGAATGTGAGGAATCGAGAGGAAAGTTAAGTAAAGTAATAAAAATCGGGGTTCTGCCTCCGGGCCGACAACGCTGAATGTTCAATGTCAGTTTTGTCAGGACACAAAACCACAGGGTTGCGTCCCAAATGGCAGCGTATTTCCTACAGCACTTGTTGACCAGGGTCCGTAGCTCTGGTCTAAAGTAGTGTACTATATAGGGAATAGGGTGTCATAGGGCTCTGGTCTAAAGTAGTGCACTATATAGGGAATAGGGTGTCATAGGGCTCTGGTCTAAAGTAGTGCACTATATAGGGAATAGGGTGTCATAGGGCTCTGGTCTAAAGTAGTGCACTATATAGGGAATAGGGTGTCATAGGGCTCTGGTCTAAAGTAGTGTACTATATAGGGAATAGGGTGTCATAGGACTCTGGTCTAAAGTAGTGCACTATATAGGGAATAGGGTGTCATAGGGCTCTGGTCTAAAGTAGTGCACTATATAGGGAATAGGGTGTCATAGGGCTCTGGTCTAAAGTAGTGCACTATATAGGGAATAGGGTGTCATAGGGCTCTGGTCTAAAGTAGTGCACTATATAGGGAATAGGGTGTCATAGGGCTCTGGTCTAAAGTAGTGCACTATATAGGGAATAGGGTGTCATAGGGCTCTGGTCTAAAGTAGTGCACTATATAGGGAATAGGGTGTCATAGGGCTCTGGTCTAAAGTAGTGCACTATATAGGGAATAGGGTGCCATAGGGCTCTGGTCTAAAGTAGTGCACTATATAGGGAATAGGGTGTCATAGGGCTCTGGTCTAAAGTAGTGCACTATATAGGGAATAGGGTGTCATAGGGCTCTGGTCTAAAGTAGTGTACTATATAGGGAATAGGGTGTCATAGGGCTCTGGTCTAAAGTAGTGCACTATATAGGGAATAGGGTGTCATAGGGCTCTGGTCTAAAGTAGTGCACTATATAGGGAATAGGGTGTCATAGGGCTCTGGTCTAAAGTAGTGTACTATATAGGGAATAGGGTGTCATAGGGCTCTGGTCTAAAGTAGTGCACTATATAGGGAATAGGGTGTCATAGGGCTCTGGTCTAAAGTAGTGCACTATATAGGGAATAGGGTGTCATAGGGCTCTGGTCTAAAGTAGTGCACTATATAGGGAATAGGGTGCCATAGGGCTCTGGTCTAAAGTAGTGTACTATATAGGGAATAGGGTGTCATAGGGCTCTGGTCTAAAGTAGTGCACTATATAGGGAATAGGGTGCCATTTGGGACGTAGCCGCGGTGTGTTCTAAGGTCACAGGGCTCTCGGTGCCCTCCTGGTCTGACTGTGAGGGGAATTCCCCGTCTGTCTCAGATTCCTATCAAATCCTTCAACTCATTGTTGGATTCCTGTCAGTGACTGTAGAGTGCAGGACCCCCTCCCCAAACCCCACCAACAGAAACAGGTGTGTTCTGACTAATCATCCTTTATAAAATGGGGTCACAGTTGGTGTTGAATGAATAACAGTGTTAGAGTTGTTGGTCTTGCTGGCATTTCCAGTTTCTCTTTGTGTTTCCCCCTGGGTTACTGTATTTGTCATACACAGAGGACTGGGGAAGGGACAATATTTCTAATCAAACGATTTTACATATTTCAATTTTGTCACCTTTATACAGAGACATTGTGTCATGGATGACAATACTTTCATTTCTGAGTTAAATATATTTCTCTGGTGTTATGTTTGTACTGGCAGCCCACATTTATCACATTTCTGGAAAATGAGCTATGAAATGGAGAGGACGGGTTGTGATGTGGTTTATCCTGCTTTAAAGAGTCTTCAGAGAGAAATTGAGATTTTTTTCTGTCACTGGCCTACACACAATACCCCATAATGTCAAAGTGGAATTATGTTTTTGTTTTTTTTGAATGAAAAGCTGAAATGTCTTGAGTCAATAAGTATTAAACCCGTCTGTTATGGCAAGCCAAAATACACTATAT